>NC_052309.1:83813060-83815560 GCF_016432855.1 Salvelinus namaycush
GCAGGCAATGTATGAGAAGGACTTGTAAACCATATTATCATTGTATTAGAGGAGGAGGGACATTTATGATGAAATGAGAGGTATATAAACCAATGTACATGTAATGATTGGAGGAACGTTCCCGTAAATAAACATTTGACTATTGTAGACTGGGCCTCTGTCTGTTTTTATTTCTATCAGTATCTTACATATCCTGATATAGCAGACTGAGTAATTTAATTGAATTGGTTAAAGAACATGAGAACTTAATTCTCTTAATTCTCTTAACAATTATATCATATATAAGACTTATGTCACATATTCAGCTAACAAAAATGTTTGGAAATGTTTGCTCTACTCAAAATTACAACCGACTAATTGCAGCATTACCTGAAAAATGGAAGAGGCAAGTGGAAGGGGGAGAAAGTAAGGAACTTCTCTGTCAGCTCTGCATTAAAGACCAAAATTATAGCAGTTTAATTGTAAAGACCAAAAAATTGACAGACCGGTGTGCCATATAGATTGAAAAATGATACACAAAACAACGCTGGATTTCAATTTAAATTAATATTCAGAATTCTTGGAACCAATAGAACAGAATGTTATATGGGGGATACAACCATCCCAGCTCTGCAGATTTTGCTGGGAAGAGACAGAATCATTAGTTCATTTGTTTTGGTACTGTCCATATGTAGCTTGTTTTTGGTCGCAGGTTCAGGAATGGCTGAAGAATTGTAACATTTACCAGGAACTAACTAGGTGATTTAAAACATTTTAGTCAGTCGATCAATAATATAATACTTCTAGCAAAAAAATGTTGTTTAATTTACAATCAGTAGAATCTATCAGAATAGAAAGGTTCAGAACTTTTGTGAAACATCACAGCACAGTTATATATGGAAAATAGAAGTCAAAACTGGATGTTGTTCAGAGATAGATGGGAGGGGTTAAGTGGGGCTGAAGGATGGGACTAAAAACAATCAAAAGATAACTATTGTAAAATATACTGTGTCCGTAAAATGTATATAGTATATACAGTGGCAAGAAAAAGTATGTGAACCCTTTGGAATTACCTGGATTTTTGCATAAATTGGTCATCAAATTTGATCTGATTTTCATCTAAGTGTAATGAACACGAGGGAGAGAGAGCTGGTGTAAAACGCAGAGCGCAACAGGTGTTTAATGAAAGGGACCATGGGAGGAGGCAGGAAGCTGGGTCCAGGGGCAGGCAGAAGGTCATACACGGTAGTCCAAAAATGGAAAACAGTACAGGCATGGAATAAGCAAAAGGCGTCGTGAGTGAGGCAGGCAAAAACTATCATACACGGGAGGAGAGAAGAACGGGGAAAACCCAGAGCTCCGAAAAGGTGTGTCTCAAAACAAACAATACCTCACAGTGATGGGGTGCAAGGACCTGAACTAAATAGTGTGGGATGATGACATGCAGGTGTGTGAACAGGTGATTAGAATTCCGGTGATTGGGATCTGGAGAGTGAGCTGGAAAGTGGGCTGCGTTCCGGGGATCTAAGTGTTTGGAAGTGTGAGTTGGACGCAGACGTTACACTAAGTCACAACAATAGACAAACATATTGTGCTTAAACTAATAACACACAAATGATTGTATTTTTCTTATCTATATTGAATACATAATCTAAACATTCACGGTGTAGGTTGGAAAAAGTATGTGAACCCCTAGGTTAATGACTTCTCCAAAAGCTAATTGGAGTCAGGAGTCAGCTAACCCGGAGTCCTATCAATGAGACGAGATTGGAGATGTTGGTTAGAGCTGCCTTGCCCTTTAAAAAACACTCACAACATTTTGTTTGCTAGTCACAAGAAGCATCGCCTGATGTGAACCATGCCTCGAACAAAAGAGATCTCAGAAGACCTAAGATTAAGAATTGTTGACTTGCATAATGTTGTGCAAGGATACAAAAGTATCTCTAAATGCCTTGATGTTCATCAGTCCATTGTAAGACAAATTGTCTGTAAATGGAGAAAGTTCAGCACTGTTGATATTCTTCCTAAGAGTGGCCGTCCTGCAAAGAGGACTGCAAGAGCAGAGTGCAGAATGCTAAATGAGGTTAAGAAGAATCCTAGAGTGTCAGCTGAAGACTTACAGAAATCTCTGGAACATGCTAACATCTCTGTTGACGGGTCTATGATAGGTAAAACACTAAATAAGAATGGTGTTCATGGGAGGACACCACGGAAGAAGCCACTGCTGTTCAAGAAAAGCATTGCTGCACATCTGAAGTTTGCAAAAGTGCACCTGGATGTTCCACAGCGCTACTGGCAAAATATTCTGTGGACAGATGAAACTACAGTTGAGTTGTTTGGAAGGAACACACAACACTGTGTGGAGAAAAAAAGGCTCAGCACACCAACATCAAAACCTCATCCTAACTGTAAAGTATGGTGGAGGGAGCATCATGGTTTGGGGCTGCTTTGCTGCCTCAGGGCCTGGACAGCTTACTATCATTGACGGAAAAATGAAATTCCCAAGTTTATCAAGACATTT
>NC_052309.1:83820560-83828060 GCF_016432855.1 Salvelinus namaycush
TGGACACCACCGGAATTACAACCAGAGTGATGGCTAGATTTGGGACCTTTCTGGTGCATTTCAAAGATGGTAAAAAAAAACGTTAGATTTTTCTTTGTAATATCTTGTACCAGATCTATTGTGTTATATTCTCCTACATTCAATTCATATTTCCACAAACTTCAAAGTGTTTCCAAATGGTACCAAGAATATGCATATCCTTGATTCAGGGCTTGAGCTATAGGCAGTTAGATTTGGGTATGTCATTTAAGGCAAACATTTAAAAAGGGGGCTATCCCTAAGCTAAGCTTTGAGGATAACTTGGAGAGAACCTCAGAAACCTTAAGACCTGGAGGCTAACATGGTGGACCTCAGAAGCCTTAAGGCCTGGATGATAACATGGAGGACCTCCGAAACCTTAAGGCCTGGAGGCTAACATGGAGGACCTCAGAAGACACATGAATGTCTGAGGAATTTTAATTATGAGATTTCTGTTTTTTGAATTTGGCGCCCTGCACTGTCACTGGCTGCTGTCATATCGATCCCGGTGACGGGATTGCAGCCATAAGAAGTTTTAAGGCCTGGAGGCTAACATGGAGGACCTCAGAAACCTTAACAGGGATAGGCGTTCCGTCAACGGTACAGTTGTAAATCATGTAGCACCGTGTGTCATGATCATTTTAGAGAAACAACAAATGTCGGTACATAGAAGTGTCTTATATCGGCTGAAAGCTTAAATTCTTGTTAATATAACTGCACTGTCCAATTTACAGTAGCTATTACTGTGAAAAAAATGCCATGCTATTGTTTGAGGAGAGCTCCTAACAACAAAACACTTTTTTCACCGCGGTTTGATAAATTCACCTCTGAAGGTGAAATGTGTACTTACATTCTGAAATCTTTCTCTGTATTATCATCCAAAGGGTCTCAGACATAACATGAAGTGTCGTTTTGTTAGATAAAATCCTTTTTCATATCCTAAAAAGGTCCATATAGCATGCACGATTGATTTTGTATTTCCACTTGCTCAATTTGCAAAGAAAGGAATCTGTGAAAATCGAACCCTAAATGTTTCAACCAGTCAAATCACGTTTGTAGTTACTCGTCAGAGATCCTAGTAAGTAATCAGACTTCACTATATCATTAGGAGTGTAGTATATCCTATAGGACACCAACTTTGGTCAGAGAACGCCAATGACGTGGACGGTCTTCACTTGATTGACTGTAACTTTGTCAAATAAGCACCAATCGGGGACAGACAAAGCTAGCTAGATAGCCAATGAGCTGGGCTTTATGGGAGTATGTGGAAACCCAGTATCTGTCGCAAAATGTTGCTGCTAACCTTGTGCGACATCAAGCCTTTTCCTTTTGGACAAAAGTATAAGAATACGGAGAGTTATGATTTTTTTTTTTTGCAGTTTTGCAAATGTTGAACTTATAATATGGCTACTAATACTGGAAAAGCTAAATCAAAGTCCAAGTATACAGATTTGACGATATTCTTGCAGAAAAATGTAATGTGAATGTAAATGTCTCCTTCACGATTTCCCCAAATGTAACTGGGTGACTTCACACTAAATGGCATGTAGTTTGCTCATACTTCAAGTTATCTGTCTGAAACCTTGCACATACACTGCTGCCATCTTGTGGACACCACCGGAATTACAACCAGAGTGATGGCTAGATTTGGGACCTTTCTGGTGCATTTCAAAGATGGTAAAAAAAAACGTTAGATTTTTCTTTGTAATATCTTGTACCAGATCTATTGTGTTATATTCTCCTACATTCAATTCATATTTCCACAAACTTCAAAGTGTTTCCAAATGGTACCAAGAATATGCATATCCTTGATTCAGGGCTTGAGCTATAGGCAGTTAGATTTGGGTATGTCATTTAAGGCAAACATTTAAAAAGGGGGCTATCCCTAAGCTAAGCTTTGAGGATAACTTGGAGAGAACCTCAGAAACCTTAAGACCTGGAGGCTAACATGGTGGACCTCAGAAGCCTTAAGGCCTGGATGATAACATGGAGGACCTCCGAAACCTTAAGGCCTGGAGGCTAACATGGAGGACCTCAGAAGACACATGAATGTCTGAGGAATTTTAATTATGAGATTTCTGTTTTTTGAATTTGGCGCCCTGCACTGTCACTGGCTGCTGTCATATCGATCCCGGTGACGGGATTGCAGCCATAAGAAGTTTTAAGGCCTGGAGGCTAACATGGAGGACCTCAGAAACCTTAACAGGGATAGGCGTTCCGTCAACGGTACAGTTGTAAATCATGTAGCACCGTGTGTCATGATCATTTTAGAGAAACAACAAATGTCGGTACATAGAAGTGTCTTATATCGGCTGAAAGCTTAAATTCTTGTTAATATAACTGCACTGTCCAATTTACAGTAGCTATTACTGTGAAAAAAATGCCATGCTATTGTTTGAGGAGAGCTCCTAACAACAAAACACTTTTTTCACCGCGGTTTGATAAATTCACCTCTGAAGGTGAAATGTGTACTTACATTCTGAAATCTTTCTCTGATTTATCATCCAAAGGGTCTCAGAGATAACATGAAGTGTCGTTTTGTTAGATAAAATCATTTTTCATATCCTAAAAAGGTCCATATAGCATGCACGATTGATTTTGTATTTCCACTTGCTCAATTTGCAAAGAAAGGAATCTGTGAAAATCGAACCCTAAACGTTTCAACCAGTCAAATCACGTTTGTAGTTACTCGTCAGAGATCCTAGTAAGTAATCAGACTTCACTATATCATTAGGAGTGTAGTATATCCTATAGGACACCAACTTTGGTCAGAGAACGCCAATGACGTGGACGGTCTTCACTTGATTGACTGTAACTTTGTCAAATAAGCACCAATCGGGGACAGACAAAGCTAGCTAGATAGCCAATGAGCTGGGCTTTATGGGAGTATGTGGAAACCCAGTATCTGTCGCAAAATGTTGCTGCTAACCTTGTGCGACATCAAGCCTTTTCCTTTTGGACAAAAGTATAAGAATACGGAGAGTTATGATTTTTTTTTTTGCAGTTTTGCAAATGTTGAACTTATAATATGGCTACTAATACTGGAAAAGCTAAATCAAAGTCCAAGTATACAGATTTGACGATATTCTTGCAGAAAAATGTAATGTGAATGTAAATGTCTCCTTCACGATTTCCCCAAATGTAACTGGGTGACTTCACACTAAATGGCATGTAGTTTGCTCATACTTCAAGTTATCTGTCTGAAACCTTGCACATACACTGCTGCCATCTTGTGGACACCACCGGAATTACAACCAGAGTGATGGCTAGATTTGGGACCTTTCTGGTGCATTTCAAAGATGGTCAAAAAAAACGTTAGATTTTTCTTTGTAATATCTTGTACCAGATCTATTGTGTTATATTCTCCTACATTCAATTCATATTTCCACAAACTTCAAAGTGTTTCCAAATGGTACCAAGAATATGCATATCCTTGATTCAGGGCCTGAGCTATAGGCAGTTAGATTTGGGTATGTCATTTAAGGCAAACATTTAAAAAGGGGGCTATCCCTAAGCTAAGCTTTGAGGATAACTTGGAGAGAACCTCAGAAACCTTAAGACCTGGAGGATAACATGGTGGATCTCAGAAGCCTTGAGGCCTGGAGGATAACATGGTGGATCTCAGAAGCCTTGAGGCCTGGAGGATAACATGGTGGATCTCAGAAGCCTTGAGGCCTGGAGGATAACATGGAGAGAACCTCAGAAGCCTTGAGGAGGGTCAAGATACTGTTTTACCAGCCCCTGAACCTAGATACATTTGGATGTATTTAACCCATAAGAGTCTAAGCCCAGTCTAAGGGGGGGGGGGGGGGGGGGGGGGGGGTTAATTTGTGTCCTATATCTGAGATATATATTTTTACATGTATTTAACCCTTTATTTTTGGCACAAAACAGTCTCCATATATACTTTCTTTAATTTATTCTACTGGTACCGAGGGACCTTCAGACGAGTTTTGTGAGGCCTGTGGGCGTGCCAGAGAAAAATAACAGAGTCTCACCTTTCTACAGAGGGGTCATATTAGTGTGTAGCCCAAACTGTTCGGACGCTACAGACTGAAGTTGGCAGATGGGCTGTACCGACTTCCGAAGAGTCCCAAGACCCTTGTGGGAGTCGTAGAGCAAAACGACAACACCATCGTGTTCGTGAGAGTCTCATCTTTCCATAGAGGTGTCATAATAGATTGTAAACCAAACCGTTCGGACGCTACAGATGATTTTGCGAGAAGACTGATTTTCGGGATGTCTCATGGTCTGACAAACACCTAGCTCTGTCACCTTTCACCGCAGATTCGGAAGTGCGACAAATAAAATAAAATTGTATTAGTCACATGCGCCGAATACAACAGGTAGACCTTACAGTGAAATGCTTACTTACTACAGATAAGGATAAGAGATAAAAGTAACAAGTAATTAAAGAGCAGCAGTGAAATAACAATAGTGTACATGTAGGTAGAGTTATTAAAGTGACTATTTATAGATGACAGCAGTGGTGTAAAGAGGGAGTGGGGGGGGGGGGGGGGCACTGAAAATAGTCTGGGTAGCCATTTGACTAGATGTTAAGGAGTCTTATGGCTTGGGGTTAGAAGCTGTTTAGAAGCCTCTTGGACCTAGACTTGGCGCTCTGGTACCGCTTGCCATGCGGTAGCAGAGAGAACAGTGTACGACTAGGGTGGCTGGAGTCGCTGACAATTTTTTGGGCCTTCCTCTGACACCGCCTGGTATAGAGGTCCTGGATGGCAGGAAGCTTGGCTCCAGTAATGTACTGGGCCATTCGCACAACCCTCTGTAGTGCCTTGCGGTCTGAGGCCGAGCAGTTGCCATACCAGGCAGTGATGCAACCAGTCAGGATGTTCTCGATGGTGCAGCTGTAGAACATTTTGAGCATCTGAAGACCCATGCCAAATCTCCTGAGGGGTAAAAGTTTTTGTCGTGCCCTCTTCACGACTGTCTTGGCGTGCTTGGACCATATTAGTTTGTTGGTGATGTGGACACCAAGGAACTTGAAGCTCTCAACCTGCTCCACTGCAGCCCCGTCGATGAGAATGGGAGCGAGCTCGGTCCTCTTTTTCCTGTAGTCCACAATCATCTCCTTTGTCTTGAGAGGTTGGTGTCCTGGCACCACACGGCCAGGTCTCTGACCTCCTCCCTATAGGCTGTCTCATCGTTGTCGGTGATCAGGCCTACCACTGTTGTGTCATCAGCCAATTTAATGATGGTGTTGGAGTCGTGCCTGGCCGTGCAGTCATGAGTGAACAGGGAGTACAGGAGAGGACTGAGCACGCACCCCTGAGGGGCCCTTGTGTTGAGGATCAGCGTAGCGGACGTGTTGTTACCTACCCTTACCACCTGGGGACGGCCCATCAGGAAGTCCAGGATCCAGTTGCAGAGGGAGGTGTTTAGTCACAGGGTCCTTAGTTTATTTATGAGCTTTGAGGGCACTATGGTGTTGAACGCTGAGCTGTCGTCAATGAATAGCATTCTCACATAGGTGTTCCTTTTGTCAAGGTGGGAAAGGGCAGTGTGGAGAGCAATGGAGATTGCATAATCTGTGGATCTGTTGGGGTGGTATGCAAATTGGAGTGGGTCTAGTGTGTCTGGGATGATGGTGTTGATGTGAGCCATGACCATGGCTACAGACGTGAGTACTATGGGTCGGTAGTCATTTAGGCAGGTTACCTTAGTGTTCTTGGGCACAGGGACTATGCTGGTCTGCTTAAAACATGTCAGTGAAGACACTTACCAGTTGGTCAACGCATGCTTGAAGTACACGTCCTGCTAATCCGTCTGGCCCTGCGGCCTTGTGAATGTTCACCTGTTTAAAGGTCTTACTCACATCGGCTGCGGAGAGCGTGATCACACAGTCTTCCGGAACAGCTGGTGCTCTCATGCATGTTTCAGTGTTATTTTCCTCGAAACGAGCATAGAAGTACTTTAGCTCGTCTGGTAGGCTTGTGTATCTGGGCATACCCTTGTAGTCTGTAATGGTTTGCAAGCCCTGCCTCATCCGACGAGCATCTGCGCCGGTGTAGTACAATTAGATTTTAGTCCTGTATTGACGCTTTGCCTGTTTGATGGTTCGCCGTAGCCCATAGTGGGATTTCTTATAAGCTTCCGGGTTAGAGTCCTGCTCCTTGAAAGCGACAGCTCTAGCCTTTAGCTCAGTCCAGATACTGCCTGTAGTACATGGCTTCTGATAGGGGTATGTACGTACGTTCACTGTGGCGACGACGTCATCGATGCACTTATTGATGAAGCCAATGACAGATGTGGTGTACTCCTCAATGCCATCGGAGGAATCCCGGAACATATTCCAGTCTGTGCTAGCAAAACAGTCCTGTAGCTTAGCATCTGCTTCATCTGACCACTTTTTTATTGATCTAGTCACTGGTGCTTCCTGCTTTAATTTTTGCTTGTGAGCAGGAATCAGGAGGATAGAATTATGGTCAGATTTGCCAAATGGAGGGCGAGGGAGAGCATTGTATGCGTCTCTGTGTGTGGAGTATAGGTGGTCCAGAGTTTGTCTTCCTCTGGTTGCACATTTAACATGCTGATAGAAATTTGGTAAAACAGATTTAAGTTTCCCTGCATTAAAGGCTACTAGAAGTTTTCTTATTTGCTTATGGAGGAATACAGCTCATTCAATGTTGTCTTTGTGTCAGCCTCTGATTTTGGTGGTATGTAAACAGCTACAAAAAATACAGATGAAAACTCTCTCGGTAGGTAGTGTGGTCTACAGCTTATCATGAGAAACTCTACCTCAGGTGAGCAATAGCTCGAGACTTCCTTAGATATCGTACACCAGCTGTTGTTTACAAAAATACATAGACCACCGCCCCTTGTCTTACCAGACGCCGCTGTTCTATCCTGCCGGTACATCGTATAACCAGCCAGCTGTATGTTAATGTTATCGTTGTTCAACCACGAATAAGATGTTACCGTGTTTAATGGCTCATTGGTAGTTTAATCTTCTGCGTAACTCGTCGATTTTATTGTCCAAAGATTGCAAGTTTGATAGCAGAATGGAGGGAAGTGGGGGTTTATTCGATCGCCTGCTAATTCTCAGAAGGCAGCCGGACCTTCGGCCCCTCTTTCTCTGCGTCCTCTTCACGCAGATCACAGGGATCAGGGCCTGTTCCCGAGGCAGCAACGTATCTTTCGCGTCGGGCTCGTGAAAGGAAAATATGATTCTGCTAGTCCATGGTGAGTAATCGCAGTCCTGATGTCTTGAAGTTATTTTCGGTCATAAGAGACGGTAGCGGCAACAATATGTATAAAATAAGTAAAAAGGCGGATGCAGTGGATTGAGACACATCCAATGTAATAAAACAGATATCTCTAGCTTAAATTGACGGGTTTTGATTGGGATTTTTGTAATATGCTAATTAGATGTTTGTGGTACGCGGACATCAACCTTAGGGGGTTTAATACTAAATATGCCTGTCTCGGGTGGGTGTGTTTCATTTTGGGAGTCCTTTGATGCAT
>NC_052309.1:83830560-83843818 GCF_016432855.1 Salvelinus namaycush
ACAAAGCCAGGTCCTCTCTCACAAAGCCAGGTGATCTCTCACAAAGCCAGGTGATCTCTCACAAAGCCAGGTCATCTCTCACAAAGCCAGGTGATCTCTCACAAAGCCAGGTGATCTCTCACAAAGCCAGGTGATCTCTCACAAAGCCAGGTGATCTCTCACAAAGCCAGGTGATCTCTCACAAAGCCATGTGAATTCTCACAAAGCCAGGTGATCTCTCACAAAGCCAGGTTATCTCTCACAAAGCCAGGTGATCTCTCACAAAGCCAAGTGAATTCTCACAAAGCCATCTGAATTCTCACAAAGCCAGGTGAACTCTAACAAAGCCAGGTGATCTCTCAGAAAGCCAGGTCATCTCTCACAAAACCAAGTGATCTCTCGCACATGCAAACACACCACACACACACACAGTGACATGATGGTGGTTTGGTGGCCTATACCAGTCACCACCCTACTGACATGGAGCAAAACTACTGCACTGCTGCTCAATACACACACACACACACACACACACACACACACACACACACACACACACACACACACACACACACACACACACACACACACACACACACACACACACACTTGGACATAACCACCCACACGCTTGGACATAAACACCCACACGCTTGGACCTAAACACCCACACGCTAGGACATAAACATACACACGCTTGGACATAAACACCCACACGCTAGGACATAAACACCCACACGCTTGGACATAAACACCCACACGCTAGGACATAAACACACACACGCTAGGACATAAACACCCACACGCTTGGACATAAACACCCACACGCTAGGACATAAACACCCACACGCTTGGACATAAACACCCACACGCTTGGACATAAACACCCACACGCTAGGACATAAACACCCACACGCTAGGACATAAACACCCACACGCTAGGACATAAACACCCACACGCTTGGACATAAACACCCACACGCTTGGACATAAACACCCACACGCTTGGACATAAACACCCACACGCTAGGACATAAACACCCACACGCTAGGACATAAACACCCACACGCTAGGACATAAACACCCACACGCTAGGACATAAACACCCACACGCTAGGACATAAACACCCACACACTTGGACATAAACACCCACACGCTAGGACATAAACACACACACGCTAAGACATAAACACCCACACGCTTGGACATAAACACCCACACGCTTGGACATAAACACCCACACGCTTGGACATAAACACCCACACGCTAGGACATAAACACCCACACGCTTGGACATAAACACCCACACGCTTGGACATAAACACCCACACGCTAGGACATAAACACCCACACGCTAGGACATAAACACCCACACGCTAGGACATAAACACCCACACGCTAGGACATAAACACCCACACGCTAGGACATAAACACCCACACACTTGGACATAAACACCCACACGCTAGGACATAAACACACACACGCTAAGACATAAACACCCACACGCTTGGACATAAACACCCACACGCTTGGACATAAACACCCACACGCTTGGACATAAACACCCACACGCTAGGACATAAACATACACACGCTTGGACATAAACACCCACATGCTAGGACATAAACACCCACACGCTTGGACATAAACACCCACACGCTTGGACATAAACACCCACACGCTAGGACATAAACACCCACACGCTAGGACATAAACACCCACACGCTTGGACATAAACACCCACACGCTAGGACATAAACACCCACACGCTTGGACATAAACACCCACACGCTTGGACATAAACACCCACACGCTAGGACATAAACACCCACACGCTAGGACATAAACACCCACACGCTTGGACATAAACACCCACACGCTTGGACATAAACATACACACGCTTGGACATAAACACCCACACGCTTGGACATAAACACCCACACGCTTGGACATAAACACCCACACGCTAGGACATAAACACCCACACGCTAGGACATAAACACACACACGCTAGGACATAAACACCCACACGCTAGGACATAAACACCCACACGCTAGGACATAAACACCCACACGCTAGGACATAAACACCCACACGCTAGGACATAAACACCCACACGCTAGGACATAAACACCCACACGCTAGGACATAAACACCCACACGCTAGGACATAAACACCCACACGCTAGGACATAAACACCCACACGCTTGGACATAAACACCCACACGCTTGGACATAAACACCCACACGCTTGGACATAAACAAACAAGTGCTTGGACATAAACAAACAAGTGCTTGGACATTGACCACACACACGCTTGGACATTGACACACACACGCTTGGACATTGACACATTTGCACACACGCACACATAATTTCCCTCCTCCCTGTTTTCTATGAAATTGTTCCTTATCATAATTAGCCTAGTTACTATCTTATGTAGTCTTTATCATTTCTTCATATGTTTCTATCGGTGCATTGGTAGGCTACCTTTGAACCTTTTGTACTTCAAATGCCTCGGCGGAGGTGCGTGTGTGTGCATGTGTGTGTTCGTGCAGATACACAAGTGTGTGTGTTACGGTACATTAGAGGTAGGTGTGTTTTAACATAAAGCCTGTTGTCCTCAGATGAATAGGGGGTCTATACATGAAGCAGAAGGGGACCACTATAGCAGAAACACTCCTTCCCACCCTCTCTCCCCCTTTCTCACCCTCTCTCACCCTTTTCCACCCTCTCTCCCCCTTTCTCACCCTCTCTCCCCCTTTCTCACCCTCTCTCACCCTTTTCCAGCCTCTCTCCCCCTTTCTCTCTCAACCTCTCTCCCTCTTTCTTTCTTTCCCCCTCCCTCACTCTTCTCTCCCCCCTCTCTCTCTAATTCACTGCGTCTTACCTTCTTTTTCTATGCCTCTACTCTCTCTCTCTCTCTCTCTCTTTATTGCTAAGCCAATTGTTCCCTATTTATCTGCATGTCTCTCCCTCTCCCTCCCTCTCTTTCATCTCTCTCTGTGTTTCTTTCTCCCCGTTCATTCCCAAAGCGTCAGAGAGCACAGGGTTGCCTGAGTGGCCTCACAGAAACACTTAAGTAGCGCTAAACAGGCGGCAGTGCAGAATCAATCAGCCCTAATAGCTGGTGAATGTGTTATGTAGTGAAAACACACCACTCACAGAGAGGCAGGGAAGCTGCCTGCAGGCTTACATCTGGGAGAGCTAGTTTGGACATCAGGGAGAAACACATACATACACACAAACGCACATGCTCATGCACTCATTGACGCACACACACACACACAACAGCTTGTGTGAAAACGATGTAATCTAACATATATCTATTACTCTCATACACCCAAATACACAGAGGGCGATATTGAGTCATTTCACCTTTCCGCACAAGGCCCTTAAAGGGAAAAATAAATAAAAAATGGGAAAAATACATATACTTTCTTTATGAAACACCATTTTCCACCACCATGTTAGAGGCTAAATTCTGGTCCTGGATGTTACATATCACGTTCAGCCAATCAGGTTGCAGCAGTCTGTTGTTAACCCTTGGTTCGAACATTGTATGCAATGTCAGGAAGTAGCATTGGCCACCATGGCACAGTGGGGGAAAAGGGGGTTTCATAAAGAAAGTACGCATATTCTCCTGTTTTTTTCAACCTTCTCGCCATTAAATCAGCTTAAGGAGGAAATGGACACGTTTGCAGCCTGAATGGAAAATGTTTTAGGTACAAACAGGTCCACAGGTAATACGAGTACATAGCCGGCTGAATGCAGTCCCTTTGGACGGTAAAATGAAACGACTAAAAATGGCCATCTGCCGGCCTTTGGGCTAGTGTCTATGAGGTGTGAGGTGTGACTCTTCTGCTTCCAGTTCAGTTTGCTGGCCTTACCCGGGGCTCCGGACTCTCAGCTGGACTCAGAACAGTGTTTCAGTGTTGTTGCTCCTGTATCAGTATGATTGAACTGTAGAGTGTCCATGTGTCTCCTATTGACACCACAGTTACAGTGTCCTGGGATACAACCGTATCACACACAAACACAACCGTACAACCGAATAGGCTATGCTACCAGGTCATATCCTGGATACAGTCGTGGGGAGGCGGCTAGGCTACTAGGTCATATCCTGGATACAGTGGTGGGGAGGCGGCTAGGCTATTAGGTCATATCCTGGATACAGTGGTGGGGAGGCGGCTAGGCTATTAGGTCATATCCTGGATACAGTGGTGGGGAGGCAGCTAGGCTATTAGGTCATATCCTGGACACAGTCGTGGGGAGGCAGCTAGGGTACTAGGTCATATCCTGGATACAGTGTTGGGGAGGCAGCTAGGCTATTAGGTCATATCCTGGATACAGTAGTGGGGAGGCGGCTAGGCTATTAGGTCATATCCTGGATACAGTAGTGGGGAGGCGGCTAGGCTATTAGGTCATATCCTGGATACAGGCATGGGGAGGCAGCTAGGCTATTAGGTCATATCCTGGATACAGTAGTGGGGAGGCAGCTAGGCTATTAGGTCCTATCCTGGATACAGTCATGGGGAGGCAGCTAGGCTATTAGGTCATATCCTGGATACAGTAGTGGGGAGGCAGCTAGGCTACTAGGTCATGTCCTGGATACAGTCATGGGGAGGCAGCTAGGCTATTAGGTCATATCCTGGATACAGTCATGGGGAGGCAGCTAGGCTACTAGGTCATATCCTGGATACAGTAGTGGGGAGGCAGCTAGGCTACTAGGTCATATCCTGGATACAGTAGTGGGGAGGCAGCTAGGCTACTAGGTCATATCCTGGATACAGTAGTGGGGAGGCAGCTAGGCTACTAGGTCATATCCTGGATACAGTCATGGGGAGGCAGCTAGGCTATTAGGTCATATCCTGGATACAGTCATGGGGAGGCAGCTTGGCTATTAGGTCATATCCTGGATACAGTGGTGGGGAGGCGGCCAGGCTATTAGGTCATATCCTGGATACAGTGGTGGGGAGGCGGCTAGGCTATTAGGTCCTATCCTGGACACAGTCGTGGGGAGGCGGCTAGGCTATTAGGTCCTATCCTGGATACAGTCATGGGGAGGCAGCTAGGCTACTAGGTCATATCCTGGATACAGTAGTGGGGAGGCGGCTAGGCTATTAGGTCATATCCTGGATACAGTGGTGGGGAGGCGGCTAGGCTATTAGGTCATATCCTGGATACAGTGGTGGGGAGGCGGCTAGGCTATTAGGTCATATCCTGGATACAGTCGTGGGGAGGCAGCTAGGGTACTAGGTCATATCCTGGATACAGTGTTGGGGAGGCGGCTAGGCTATTAGGTCATATCCTGGATACAGTAGTGGGGAGGCGGCTAGGCTATTAGGTCATATCCTGGATACAGTAGTGGGGAGGCGGCTAGGCTATTAGGTCATATCCTGGATACAGGCATGGAGAGGCAGCTAGGCTATTAGGTCATATCCTGGATACAGTAGTGGGGAGGCAGCTAGGCTATTAGGTCCTATCCTGGATACAGTCATGGGGAGGCAGCTAGGCTATTAGGTCATATCCTGGATACAGTCATGGGGAGGCAGCTAGGCTACTAGGTCATATCCTGGATACAGTAGTGGGGAGGCAGCTAGGCTACTAGGTCATATCCTGGATATAGTAGTGGGGAGGCAGCTAGGCTACTAGGTCATATCCTGGATACAGTAGTGGGGAGGCAGCTAGGCTACTAGGTCATATCCTGGATACAGTCATGGGGAGGCAGCTAGGCTATTAGGTCATATCCTGGATACAGTCATGGGGAGGCAGCTAGGCTATTAGGTCATATCCTGGATACAGTAGTGGGGAGGCAGCTAGGCTATTAGGTCATATCCTGGATACAGTAGTGGGGAGGCAGCTAGGCTATTAGGTCATATCCTGGATACAGTAGTGGGGAGGCAGCTAGGCTATTAGGTCATATCCTGGATACAGTCGTGGGGAGGCAGCTAGGCTATTAGGTCATATCCTGGATACAGTAGTGGGGAGGCAGCTAGGCTATTAGGTCATATCCTGGATACAGTCATGGGGAGGCAGCTAGGCTATTAGGTCATATCCTGGATACAGTAGTGGGGAGGCAGCTAGGCTACTAGGTCATATCCTGGATACAGTAGTGGGGAGGCAGCTAGGCTACTAGGTCATATCCTGGATACAGTCGTGGGGAGGCAGCTAGGCTATTAGGTCATATCCTGGATACAGTAGTGGGGAGGCAGCTAGGCTATTAGGTCATATCCTGGATACAGTAGTGGGGAGGCAGCTAGGCTATTAGGTCATATCCTGGATACAGTAGTGGGGAGGCAGCTAGGCTATTAGGTCATATCCTGGATACAGTGATGGGGAGGCAGCTAGGCTACTAGGTCATATCCTGGATACAGTAGTGGGGAGGCAGCTAGGCTACTAGGTCATATCCTGGATACAGTCGTGGGGAGGCAGCTAGGCTATTAGGTCATATCCTGGATACAGTAGTGAGGAGGCAGCTAGGCTATTAGGTCATATCCTGGATACAGTAGTGGGGAGGCAGCTAGGCTATTAGGTCATATCCTGGATACAGTAGTGGGGAGGCAGCTAGGCTACTAGGTCATATCCTGGATACAGTAGTGGGGAGGCAGCTAGGCTATTAGGTCATATCCTGGATACAGTCATGGGGAGGCAGCTAGGCTACTAGGTCATATCATGGATACAGTAGTGGGGAGGCAGCTCGGCTATTAGGTCATATCCTGGATACAGTAGTGGGGAGGCAGCTAGGCTACTAGGTCATATCCTGGATACAGTAGTGGGGAGGCAGCTAGGCCAGTCCAGCTGATCCTTCTACTGAACCATGGAGATACAGTCTGTCTGTCTGCACACTGCAGCTACGGGTTCAATTCATCTTAACATCTCTCTCTCTCTAATTCCTCCATCTCTATCTTCAGATGCTCTGTCCATTTCTCTCAGTTGCCTTTCTACTTTGTTTATTCATTTTCCTTTTGTTACTGTGTGTGTCTTAATATTTCTCAAGCTCAAGCTCTCTCGCCATCTTTCTTTTTTCTGACCCTGCCACTTTACCAAGCTCTTTTTCCACATCACAATAACTAAACTTTTATCTTTCTCTCACTCTCCCTCCTTTCTCTGCCGCTCCTTTCTCTCGGCCTCTCTTTGTCTGTCTCTCGCTCATTACCGGCACCCCTGCCCTCTCTTCCTCTTTCTCTCTTCCAATCTCTCTCTTACCCCCCCCCCCCCCTGTCTCTTCCACTCTCTTCCCCCCACTCTCTCCTTCTCTCTCCCTCCCCCTCTTTCTCTTCCCCCCTCTCTCACTACTTGTCATTCTTCTGACGTTATCAAATATTTTCCTGGCAGAATAAAATGAGTGTAATCACCAGAAACCAGACATAAATTATAAAATAAATAAATGGCAGCATTTGTGAAACAAATGTTCAAGCTGAGTGCTTTTTCATTAGTTTTGTCACTCCTGTAGAAATGACATATTCCCAGCAGCCCAGAGTTACACGTCTCTATAGCAGTCTTAGTCTGCATCCCAAATGGAACCCCATTCCCTCCGTAGTGCACTACTTTTAAAGAGTACTCTGGGCCCTGGTCAAAAGTTTTGCACTATGTTCTGTGTGTCTAAACCATGCAGAATCAGTTTCCTTCACCATGAGGCAATACGACACAGTGCCTTTATGTGTGACATCATCAGACTGTGCCTGTCACATCTCACTACCATCTGTCACACACACACACACACACACACACACACACACACACACACACACACACACACACACACACACACACACACACACACACACACACACACACACATCTAAGGTTTAACTTCAGGCGTACGTGTGGTTGGATTTATAAGGTGTGGCAGATATGTGATTTGGTGTAATCACAGGATAATGTGATATGATAGGTGGGGGATTGGGGGAGTAACCAGACTATGCAACGTGATATGTGAGGATATGACAACATATAATATGCTAGGAAAGCGTGTCACATGCTTTGTGAATGTACAATATGGACAATATGACATTATTAGAGCCCTATTCAACGTGTTAAATAACATTGATCAGAACAAGAGTAGTTCCTTGATACTTCTATGAGTTATTTCCAGAAATCTTTTTACCAAGTCCCTCCACCTCTCTCCCACTCTCTTTTCGACAGACCCCACAGCCTCCATGTGCTCTCACATCTTTAAAGCCTAACTGAAACTGCAGTGGTGGTGGGGTCTACGTTACTGCTCGTCTGCTTGCCTCAGCAAATGTGAGTTGTACTTTGTTCACTCCAAATTTTCCTCAGAGGATATAGCTGCCAACCAATGTTTGGCATTGTCTTGTTAAGGCTTCATATGAATACGGAGAGATTATGTACAGTATTTTTGAGTTTGACAAAAATAAAAATCATCCTTTGCTCCAAAAATATATATACAAAAATTACAAATCCAAAAGTAACCCATTTTTAATAATGTCCATACAAAAAATAACTCTGTCACAATATTCAACTAGACTTGTCATCTCAAACTGAGACTCCATATTCACTTCAATAGCTTGTATGAGTATCAATACGGTCTAGATGTATACTGCCATCACTTGATAATGACATACACTGGACACACAGAGTAAAGTTACAGCGCACAAAAAATACAATGTAATACAATATAATGCAGTATTGAGAGAAATAAACTAAAAACGTGGTAACACGTGACCTCAGTCCCTCTCTTTTCTGGGAAAAAGGAGAGAAGGAGAAAGTGTACTTTGGAGAAATCCAGAGACTACAGACTACATGAGTGTTGCTAAAAGCATGGAGAGGGCATGGTGTATTTGTGTGTTTGTGTGGTTGTGTATTCATGTGTTTGTGTGTTTGTGTGTGTTTGTTTGTAAATGTGTTTGTGTGTTTCTTTGTGTGTTTGTGTGGATGTGTGTTTGTATGTGTGTTTGTATGTTCGTATGTGTTATTGTGTATTTGTGTGTTTGTGTGATTGTGTATTTGTGTATTTGTGTGTTTGTGTGATTGTGTATTCGTGTGTTTGTGTGTTTGTGTGTTTGTTTGTAAATGTGTTTGTGTGTTTCTTTGTGTGTTTGTGTGGATTTGTGTTTGTATGTGTGTTTGTATTTGTGCTTGTGTGATTGTGTGTTTGTATGTGTATTTGTGTGTTTGTGTCCCTATTAGGGTCAGTGGCGAGATGCACTTAGAGAAGGATCAGGAATAAGGTACAGGAATAGAAAGAAATTAACACTTTAATGCAGGAGGGTCTCGCACGCGCACATGCACACGCACACGCACACGCACACACACACACGCACTATAAAAATGTACATCCAGAGACACATGTGCATCAATATACATCCATCCATCTGCATACACAAACAAACATGTGCGCTCACACATGAAATTTGAGACGACAACAATAGTTATCTTGCTCTGTATCTCTTTCCCTCTCTCTCTCCCCCTCTCTTTCTTTCTCTCTCACTCACACACATGCGACTGCACACACACACACACACACACACACACACACACACACACACACACACACACACACACACACACACACTGCGGATGTAGTCTAGTGGTAGAGAGAGTGGTAGGTCAGTGGTGTGGTAGTACTAGCTACCTGCCTCTCTCTACCAGAAGGTTATGGTTAGGGTAGTGGTAGGTCAGTGATGTGGTAGTATTAGCTACATTCCTCTCTCTACCAGAAGGTTATGGTTAGGGTAGTGGTAGAGAGAGTGGTAGGTCAGTGATGTGGTAGTACTAGCTACATTCCTCTCTCTACCAGAAGGTTATGGTTAGGGTAGTGGTAGAGAGAGTGGTAGGTCAGTGATGTGGTAGTATTAGCTACATTCCTCTCTCTACCAGAAGGTTATGGTTAGGGTAGTGGTAGAGAGAGTGGTAGGTCAGTGATGTGGTAGTACTAGCTACATTCCTCTCTCTACCAGAAGGTTATGGTTAGGGTAGTGGTAGAGAGAGTGGTAGGTCAGTGATGTGGTAGTACTAGCTACATTCCTCTCTCTACCAGAAGGTTATGGTTAGGGTAGTGGTAGAGAGAGTGGTAGGTCAGTGATGTGGTAGTACTAGCTACATTCCTCTCTCTACCAGAAGGTTATGGTTAGGGTAGTGGTAGAGAGAGTGGTAGGTCAGTGATGTGGTAGTATTAGCTACATTCCTCTCTCTACCAGAAGGTTATGGTTAGGGTAGTGGTAGAGAGAGTGGTAGGTCAGTGATGTGGTAGTACTAGCTACATTCCTCTCTCTACCAGAAGGTTATGGTTAGGGTAGTGGTAGAGAGAGTGGTAGGTCAGTGATGTGGTAGTATTAGCTACCTGCCTCTCTCTACCAGAAGGTTATGGTTAGGGTAGTGGTAGAGAGAGTGGTAGGTCAGTGATGTGGTAGTACTAGCTACATTCCTCTCTCTACCAGAAGGTTATGGTTAGGGTAGTGGTAGAGAGAGTGGTAGGTCAGTGATGTGGTAGTACTAGCTACCTTCCTCTCTCTACCAGAAGGTTATGGTTATGGTAGTGGTAGAGAGAGTGGTAGGTCAGTGATGTGGTAGTATTAGCTACCTTCCTCTCTCTACCAGAAGGTTATGGTTAGGGTAGTGGTAGGTCAGTGATGTGGTAGTATTAGCTACCTTCCTCTCTCTACCAGAAGGTTATGGTTAGGGTAGTGGTAGAGAGAGTGGTAGGTCAGTGATGTGGTAGTACTAGCTACCTGCCTCTCTCTACCAGAAGGTTATGGTTAGGGTAGTGGTAGAGAGAGTGGTAGGTCAGTGATGTGGTAGTACTAGCTACCTGCCTCTCTCTACCAGAAGGTTATGGTTAGGGTAGTGGTAGAGAGAGTGGTAGGTCAGTGATGTGGTAGTACTAGCTACCTTCCTCTCTCTACCAGAAGGTTATGGTTAGGGTAGTGGTAGAGAGAGTGGTAGGTCAGTGATGTGGTAGTATTAGCTACCTTCCTCTCTCTACCAGAAGGTTATGGTTAGGGTAGTGGTAGGTCAGTGATGTGGTAGTATTAGCTACATTCCTCTCTCTACCAGAAGGTTATGGTTAGGGTAGTGGTAGAGAGAGTGGTAGGTCAGTGTTGTGGTAGTACTAGCTACATTCCTCTCTCTACCAGAAGGTTATGGTTAGGGTAGTGGTAGAGAGAGTGGTAGGTCAGTGATGTGGTAGTATTAGCTACCTGCCTCTCTCTACCAGAAGGTTATGGTTAGGGTAGTGGTAGAGAGAGTGGTAGGTCAGTGATGTGGTAGTACTAGCTACCTGCCTCTCTCTACCAGAAGGTTATGGTTAGGTAGTGGTAGAGAGAGTGGTAGGTCAGTGATGTGGTAGTACTAGCTACATTCCTCTCTCTACCAGAAGGTTATGGTTGGGGTAGTGGTAGAGAGAGTGGTAGGTCAGTGATGTGGTAGTATTAGCTACCTGCCTCTCTCTACCAGAAGGTTATGGTTAGGGTAGTGGTAGAGAGAGTGTTAGGTCAGTGATGTGGTAGTATTAGCTACCTGCCTCTCTCTACCAGAAGGTTATGGTTAGGGTAGTGGTAGGTCAGTGATGTGGTAGTACTAGCTACCTTCCTCTCTCTACCAGAAGGTTATGGTTAGGGTAGTGGTAGAGAGAATGGTAGGTCAGTGATGTGGTAGTACTAGCTACCTTCCTCTCTCTACCAGAAGGTTATGGTTAGGGTAGTGGTAGAGAGAGTGGTAGGTCAGTGATGTGGTAGTATTAGCTACCTGCCTCTCTCTACCAGAAGGTTATGGTTAGGGTAGTGGTAGAGAGAGTGGTAGGTCAGTGATGTGGTAGTACTAGCTACCTTCCTCTCTCTACCAGAAGGTTATGGTTAGGGTAGTGGTAGGTCAGTGATGTGGTAGTATTAGCTACCTTCCTCTCTCTACCAGAAGGTTATGGTTAGGGTAGTGGTAGGTCAGTGATGTGGTAGTATTAGCTACCTGCCTCTCTCTACCAGAAGGTTATGGTTAGGGTAGTGGTAGAGAGAGTGGTAGGTCAGTGGTGTGGTAGTACTAGCTACCTTCCTCTCTCTACCAGAAGGTTATGGTTAGGGTAGTGGTAGAGAGAGTGGTAGGTCAGTGATGTGGTAGTACTAGCTACATTCCTCTCTCTACCAGAAGGTTATGGTTAGGGTAGTGGTAGAGAGAGTGGTAGGTCAGTGTTGTGGTAGTACTAGCTACATTCCTCTCTCTACCAGAAGGTTATGGTTAGGGTAGTGGTAGAGAGAGTGGTAGGTCAGTGATGTGGTAGTATTAGCTACCTGCCTCTCTCTACCAGAAGGTTATGGTTAGGGTAGTGGTAGAGAGAGTGTTAGGTCAGTGATGTGGTAGTACTAGCTACCTGCCTCTCTCTACCAGAAGGTTATGGTTAGGGTAGTGGTAGGTCAGTGATGTGGTAGTATTAGCTACCTGCCTCTCTCTACCAGAAGGTTATGGTTAGGGTAGTGGTAGAGAGAGTGTTAGGTCAGTGATGTGGTAGTACTAGCTACATTCCTCTCTCTACCAGAAGGTTATGGTTAGGGTAGTGGTAGAGAGAGTGGTAGGTCAGTGATGTGGTAGTACTAGCTACCTGCCTCTCTCTACCAGAAGGTTATGGTTAGGGTAGTGGTAGAGAGAGTGGTAGGTCAGTGATGTGGTAGTACTAGCTACATTCCTCTCTCTACCAGAAGGTTATGGTTAGGGTAGTGGTAGAGAGTGGTAGGTCAGTGATGTGGTAGTATTAGCTACCTGCCTCTCTCTACCAGAAGGTTATGGTTAGGGTAGTGGTAGAGAGAGTGGTAGAGAAGAGGTAGGTCAGTGATGTGGTAGTACTAGCTACATTCCTCTCTCTACCAGAAGGTTATGGTTAGGGTAGTGGTAGAGAGAGGTGGTAGGTCAGTGATGTGGTAGTACTAGCTACCTTCCTCTCTCTACCAGAAGGTTATGGTTATGGTAGTGGTAGGTCAGTGATGTGGTAGTACTAGCTACCTTCCTCTCTCTACCAGAAGGTTATGTTAGGGTAGTGGTAGAGAGAGTGGTAGGTCAGTGATGTGGTAGTACTAGCTACATTCCTCTCTCTACCAGAAGGTTATGGTTAGGGTAGTGGTAGAGAGAGTGGTAGGTCAGTGATGTGGTAGTACTAGCTACATTCCTCTCTCTACCAGAAGGTTATGGTTAGGGTAGTGGTAGAGAGAGTGGTAGGTCAGTGATGTGGTAGTATTAGCTACATGCCTCTCTCTACCAGAAGGTTATGTTAGGGTAGTGGTAGAGAGAGTGGTAGGTACAGTGATGTGGTAGTACTAGCTAC
>NC_052309.1:83843918-83936418 GCF_016432855.1 Salvelinus namaycush
ATTCCTCTCTCTACCAGAAGGTTATGGTTGGGTAGTGAGGAGAGTGGTAGGTCATGATGTGGTAGTACTAGCTACATTCCTCTCTCTACCAGAAGGTTATGGTTAGGGTAGTGGTAGAGAGAGTGGTAGGTCAGTGATGTGTGTAACTAGCTACATTCCCTCTTCTACCAGAAGTTATGGTTAGGGTAGTGGTAGAGAGAGGTAGTCAGTGATGTGGTAGTATTAGCTACATTCCTCTCTCTACCAGAAGGTTATGGTTAGGGTAGTGGTAGAGAGTGGTAGGTCAGTGATGTGGTAGGACTAGCTACATTCCTCTCTCTACACAGAAGGTTATGTTAGGTATTGGTAGAGAGAGTGGTAGGTCAGTGATGTGGTAGTACTAGCTCATTCCTCTCTCTACCAAAGGTTTATGGTTGGGTAAAGTGTAGATGGAGGGTGGTAGGTCAGTGATGTGGTAGTATTTAGCTACATTCCTCCTCTCAACCAAAGGTTATGGTTAGGTAGTGGTAGAGAGAGTGGGTCAGTGATGTGGTAGTACTAGCTACATTCCTCTCTCTCTACCGAGGGAGGGAGGTGTAGAGTGGGTTGTGTGTAAGACTCCTCTGCAGTTATGTTAGGTAGTGTAGTGTGGTGAGTATTAGCTACACTTCCTCTCTCTACCAGAAGGTTATGGTTATGGGATAGTGGTAGAGACTGTCATGATGTGGTAGTATTAGCTACATTCCTCTTTTCTCACCGAAGGTTATGGTTAGGTGTAGTGGTAGGATCAGTGATGTGGTAGTACTTGCTACCTGCCTCTCTCACCAGAAGGTTATGGTTAGGGTAGTGTAGAAGGTGGTAGTTCCAGTTGATGTGGTAGTATTAGCTACCTTCCTCTCTCTACCCGAAGGTTATGTTAGGGTAGTGGTAGAGAGAGTGGTAGGTCGTGATGTGGTAGTATTAGCTACATTCCTCTCTCTACCATAAGGTTATGGTTATGGGTAGTGGTAAGGAGTGGTAGGTCAGTGATGTGTAGTACTAGCTACCTTGCCTCTCTCTACCAGAAATGTTATGGTTAGGGTATGGTAGGTCCAGTGATGTGGTAGTACTAGCTACTTTCCTCTCTCTACCAGAAGGTTATGGTTAGGGTAGTGTAGATGTAGGTCGTGATGTGGTAGTACTAGCTACCTTCCTCTCTCTACCAGAAGGTTATGGTTAGGGTAGGGTAGAGAGAGTTGGTAGGTCATGATGTGGTAGTACTACTCCTGCCTCTCTCTACCAGAAGGTATGGTTAGGGTAGTGGTAGAAGAATGGTAGTCATGATTGTGTAGTAGTTAGCTAATTCCTCTCTCTACCAGAAGGTTATGGTTAGGTAGTGGTAGAGAGAGTGGTAGTGCCGTGATGTGGTAGTACTAGCTACCTCCTCTCTCTACCAGAAGTTATGTTTAGGGTATGGGGGTAGAGAGAGTGTTAGGTCATGATGTGGTAGTACTAGCTACCATTCCTTCTCTCTACCATCAAAGGTTGATGGTTGGGGTAGTGGTAGTGTATGAGTGTGGTAGTATTACTACCTTCCTCTCTCTACAGAAGGTTATGGTTGAGGTAGTGGTAGAGAAGTGGTAGGTCAGTGATGTGGTAGTATTGCTACATTCCTCTCCTACCAGAAGGTTATGGTTAGGGTAGTGGTAGAGAGAGTGGTAGTCAGTGATGTGGTAGTACTAGCTACCTTCCTCTCTCTACCAGAAGTTATGGTTAGGGTAGTGGTAGAGGTCAGTGATGTGGTAGTATTTAGCTCATCCTCTCTACCAGAAGGTTATGGTTAGGGTAGTGTGGTCAGGTGATTGTGTTAAGTATTAGCTACATTCTCTCTCTACCAGAAGGTTATGTTAGGGTAGTGGTAGGAGTGAGGTCAGTGAGGTGGTAGTATTAGCTATCCTCTCTTCTCACATGAAGGTTTTGGGTTAGGGTAGTGTAGAGAGAGTGTTAGGTCAGTGATGTGGTGTACTAAGCTACCTGCCTCTCTCTACCAAAGGTTATGGTAGGGTGTGAGAGTGGTAGTCAGTGATGTGGTAGTTTAAGCTACCTGCCTCTCTCTACCAGAAGGTTATGGTTAGGGTAGTGGTAGAGAGAGTGGTGGTCAGTGATGTGGTAGTATAGCTACATTCCTCTCTCTACCAAGAAGTTATTGGTTAGGGTAGTGGTAGAGAGGTGTAGGTCAGTGATGTGGTAGTACTAGCTACTTCCTCTCTCTACCAGAAGGTTATGGTTAGGGTAGTGGTAGAGAGAGTGGTAGGTCAGTGATTGTAGTACTAGCTACCTCCTCTCTTCTACCGAAGTTATGGTTAGGGTAGTGGATGAGGTCAGGTGATGTGTAGTATAGCTACTTCCTCTCTCTACCTAGAAAGGTTATGGTTAGGGTAGTGGTAGAGAGAGTGAGCGTGATGTGGTAGTACTAGCTTACCTCCTCTCTCTACCAGAAAGGTTATGGTTAGGGTAGTGGTAAGAAGTGTAGGTCAGTGATGTGGTAGTAATATGCTACTTCCTCTCTCTACCAGAAGGTTATGTTAGGTAGTGGTAGTAGAGTGTGGTGCAGTGATTGGTAGTACTAGCTACCTCCTCTCTCTCCGAAGGTTATGGTTAGGGTAGTGGGTAGAGAGAGTGGTAGGTCAGTGATGTGGTAGTATACTACCTTGCCTCTCTCTACCAGAAGGTTTATGTTAGGGTGTGTAGAGAGAGTGGTGTCAGTGATGTGGGTATTAGCTACATTCCTCTCTCTACCAGAAGGTTATGGTTAGGTAGTGTAGAGAGAGTTGGTAGGTCTGATGTGGTAGTATTAGCTACCTGCCTCTCTCTACAAAGTTAGGTTAGGTATGGGTAGAGAGAGTGGTAGTCATGATGTGGTAGTACTAGCTACATTCCTCTCTCTCACCAGAAGGTTATGGTTAGGGTAGTGGTAGAGAGAGTGGTAGGTCATGATGTGGTAGTATGCTACCTGCCTCTCTCTACCAGAAGGTTATTGTTAGGGTTGTAGAGAGTGTGTAGGTCCAGTGATGTGGTAGTACTAGCTACCTCCTCTCTCTACCAGAAGGTTATGGTTAGGGTAGTGTAGAGAGAGTGGTAGGGTCAGTGATGTGGTGTATACTAGCTACCTTCCCTCTCTACAGAAGGTTATGTTGGTAGTGGTAGAGAGATGGTAGGTCATGATGTGGTGTAGTACTAGCTACTCCTTCTCTACCAGAAGGTTATGGTTAGGGTAGTGGTAAGAGAGATGGTAGTCAGTGATGTGTAGTACTAGCTACATTCCTCTCTCTACACCAGAAGGTATGGTTTAGGGTAGTGTTGGTCGTGATGTGGGTATTATACGCTACTCCTCTTCTCTACCAGAAGGTTATGGTTAGGGTAGTGTAAAGAATGGTAGGTCAGTGATGTTGGTAGTACTAGCTACATTCCTCTCTCTACCAGAAGGTTATGGTTATGTGTGGTAGGTCAGTGATGTGTAGTATAGCTACCTTCTCTCTCTACCAAAGGTTTGGTAGGGTATGGTAGAGAGATGGTAGGTCAGTGATGTGGTAGTACTAGCTACTTCCTCTCTCTACCAGAAGGTTATGGTTAGGGTATGGTAGAGGTGTAGCAGTGATGTGGTATACTAGCTACATTCCTCCTCTCTACCAGAAGGTTATGTTTAGGGTAGTGGTAGGAGAGAGTGGTAGGTCATGTGTGGTAGTACTAGCTACATTCCTCTCTCTACCAGAAGTTTATGTTAGGGTAGTGGTAGGTCAGGATGTGGTGTATTACTCCCATTGCCCTCTCTCTACCAGAAGTTATGGTTAGGGTAGTGGTAGAGAGAGTGTTAGGTCAGTGTTGGGTAGTACTAGCTACCTCCTCTCTCTACCAGAAGGTTATGGTTAGGGTATGTAGGTTAGGTCAGTGTGTGTAGTATTAGCTACATTTCCTCTCTCTACCAGAAGTTAGGTTGGTAGTGGAGAGAGTGGTAGGTCAGTGATGTGGTAGTACTAGCTACATTCCTCTCTCTACCAGAAGGTTATGGTTAGGGTAGTGGTAGAGAGAGTGGTAGGTCGTGATGTGGTAGTACTACTACCTTCCTCTCTCTACCGAGAAGGTTATGGTTAGGGTAGTGGGTAGTGGGTTAGTGATGTGTAGTACTAGCTACATGCCTCTCTCTACCAGAAGGTTATGGTTAGGGTAGTGGTAGAGAGAGTGGTAGTCAGTGATGTGGTAGTACTAGCTACTTCCTCTCTCTACTAAGGTTTGGTTAGGGTAGTGTAGAAGAGATAGATGGTAGTATCAGTGATTTGGTAGTACTAGCTACTTCCTCTCTCTACCAGAAGGTTATGGTTAGGTAGTGGTAGGAGAGTGTGTAGGTCAGTGATGTGGTAGTACTAGCTCATTCTCTCTCTACCAGAAGGTTATGTAGGTTAGTGTAGTGGTAGGTCATGATGTGGTAGTACTAGTACCTTCCCCTCTCTCTACCAAAGGTTTATGGTTATGGTTAGGGTAGTGGTAGAGAGAGTGGTAGTCGTGATGTGGTAGTACTAGCTACATTCCTCTCTCTACCAGAAGGTTTATGGTTAGGGTAGTGGTAGGAGAGTGGTAGGTCAGTGATGTGTAGTATTACTACTTCCTCTCTCTACAGAAGTTATGGTTGGTAGTGGTAAAGAGAGGATGTGGTAGTACTACTACCTTCCTCTCTCTACCATAAGGTTATGGTTAGGGTAGTGGTAAGAGTGGTAGTCGTGATGTGGTAGTTAGCTACCTTCCTCTCTCTACCAGAAGGTTATGTTAGGGTAGTGGTAGAGAGAGTGGTAGGTCAGTGATGTGGTAGTACTAGCTACATTCCTCTCTCTACCATAAGGTTATGGTTAGGTAGTGGTAGAGAGATGGTAGTCATGGTGTGGTATACTGAGCTACCTTCCTCTCTCTACCAAAGGTTAGGTTAGGGTAGTGAGGATGAGGATCAGTGATGTTGATAGTTTAGCACATTCCTCTCTCTAACCAGAAGGTTATGTTGTAGGTGGTAGAATGGTAGTTCAGTGATGTGTAGTACTAGCTACTTCCTCTCTCTACCAGAAGGTTATGGTTAGGTATTGGTAGGTCAGTGATGTGGTAGTATAGCTACATTCCTCTCTCTACCAGAATGGTTATTGTATTAGGGTTGGTAGAGAGAGTGGTAGGTCCATGAGTGTGGTAGTACTAGGCACTCCTCTCATCTACCAGAAGGTTATGGTTATGGTCTTGGTGGGATGAGGTCAGTGATGTGGTAGTGATGCTACCTGCCTCTCTCTACCAATAGGTGTATGGTTAGGGAGGTAGGTGGAGGTCAGTGATGTGGTAGTATAGCTACATTCTCTCTCTACCAAGGTTATGTTCTATGTAGTGGTAGAGAGGATGGTATTCAGTGATGTGGTAGTACTAGCTACCTTCTCTCTCTCTACCGAGCAAGGTAATGGTTCAGGTAGTGTAGAAGAGTGTGTAGTCAGTGGATGTGGTATACTAGCTACATTCCCTCTCTACCCCAGAAGGTTTATGGTTAGGGTAGTGTGGATTAGGTCAGTTGATGTGTAGTACGCTACATTCCCTCTCTACCATGAAGGTTATGGTTAGGGTAGTGTGTAGGTGTCGAGTATGTGTAGTACTAGCTACTGCCCTCTCTCACCAGAAGGTATGGTTTAGGGTGATGTAGAGAGATGGTAGGCCCCAGACGTGATGTGGTAGTACTTGCTACCATCCTCTCTCTACCACAAGGTTATGGTTAGGGTGTAGGGTGGTAGGTCAGTGATGTGGTAGTATTCAGCTACCTTCCTCTCTCTACCAGGAAGGTTATGGTAGGGTAGTGGTATAGAGAGTGGTAGGTCATGATGTGGTATTACTAAGCCATCCTCCTCTCTCTACAGAAGTTATGGTTATGGTAGTGTATAGAGAGTGGGTAGGTCAGTGGATGTGGAAGTACTATGCTACATTCCTCTCTCTACCAAGGTTTGGATTTATGGTAGTGTGTAGAGAGAGTGGTAGTCAGTGGATGTGGTATTATTAGCTACCTGCCTCTCGTCAACGTCTGAGCCAGATAGGTTATGTTAGTGGTAGTGGTAGAGTAGAGGTGGTAGATCCTAGGGTCCAGATTGGTAGTTATGTAGCTACATTCCTTTCTCTCTCACCAGCAAGAGTGGGGTTATTGGTTAGGGGTAGTCAGACTTAAGTAGAGAGAGTGGTAGGTCAGTGATGTGGTAGTATAGCTCTACCCGGCTCTCTCTCTACCAGAAGTTATGTTATGGGTAGTGTGTAGAGAGAATGGTAGGTCCAGTGATGTGGTAGTAACTAGCTACACTGCCTCTCTCTCTACCATAATGGTATGGTTAGGGGTAGTGTAGAAAGAGAGTGGGGGTAGGTCAGTGATGTGTGTACTTAGCTACCTTGGCCTCTCTCTACCAGAAGATTATGGTTATGGGTAGTGGTAGAGAGAGTGTAGTCAGTGATGGTGGTAGTCATAGCTACATTCCTCTCTCTACCAAAGTTATGGTTAGGGTAGTGGTAGAGAAGTAGGTAGGTCAGGAGTGTGAGAGTACTAGCTACATTCCTCTCTTCTAGCCAGAAGTTTGATGGTTAGTGGTAGTGGTAAGTGTAGCAGTGATTGGTATTATACTACCTGCCTCTTCTGACAGAAGGGTTATGGTTAGGGTAGTGGTAGAGAGAATGGTAGTGTATCTGATGTGGTTGTATAGCTACCTTCCATCTCTCTACCGCAGAAGGTTTATAGTTGGTATGTAGGGGGGAGGAGAATGGTAAGGTCAGTTGATGTGGTAGTATTAGCTACCTGCCTCTCTTCTACCAGAAGGTTTATGGTTTAGGGTAGTGTAGAGAAATGGTAGGTCAGTGACTGTGTAGTACTTAGACTACACTGCCTCTCTCTACCAGAAGTTATAGGTTAGGTAGTGGTAAAGAGAGTGGTAGGTCGTGTGTTGTAGTACTAGCTACATTCCTCCTCTCTCTACCAAAGGTTATGGTTAGGGTAGTGGTAGAAGAGTGGTAGGTCAGTGATGTGGTAGTACTGCTACCTCCCTCTCTCTACAGCAATGTTATGGTTATGGTAGTGGTAGGAGAGTGTGAGGAGTGCTTGTGGGTAGGTATTAGCTACCTGCCTCTACCACCAGAAGGTGTATGGTTTAGGGTAGTGGTAGTAGAGAGTGGTAGGTCCAGTGATGTGGTGTATTAGCTACTACCTTCTCTCAACCAGAGTTATGGTTAGGGTAGTGGAGAAGGGTGGAAAGAGACGGGGTGGGGGTAGTGCGTGTGATGGTAGTGGTAGTACTAGCTACATTCCTCTCTTCTACCAGAATGTTATGGTTAGGTAGTGAGTATAGAGAGTGGGTAGGTCATGATGTGGATACGACTACGATTCCTCTCTCTCCAGAAGGTTTGGTTAGGTAGTGGTAAAGAGAGAGTGGTAGGTCAGTGATGTGGTAGTATCTAGTTTGAAAGCTTACCCTCCTGCCCGGCCCTCCCGCCGCTCTCTCTACCAGAATGGTTAGGTATGTAGGGAGTGGTAGGATCAGGTGTGGTAGTACTAGCTACATTCCTCTCTCTACCAGAAGGTTTATGGTTAGGTAGTGGTAAGAGAGTGGTAGGTCAGTGAGTGGTAGAAAGTATAGCTACATCCTCTCTCTACCAGAAGTTTATGTTGTAGGGTAGTGGTAGAGAGAGTTGGTAGGTCAGTGATGTGTAGTACTCTACTCATTTCACTCTCCTCTACCAAAGGTTATGGTTATGTAGTGGTAGAGAGTTGGTAGGGTCATGATGTGGTAGTACTAGCTACATTTCCTATCCTCCTCTTTCTAACCAAAGGTTATGGTTGAGGTAAGGTTGAGAGAGTGGTAGGTCATGATGTGGTGTATCTAGCTACACTGTCCTCTCTCTACCAGAAGGTTATGGTGTATTGGTAAGTGGTAGAGGAGTGTTAGGTGCAGTGAGTGGTATAACTCTAGCTACCATTCTCTCTCTAACTCGAAAGTTATGGTTAGGTAGTGGTAGAGAGAGTGGTAGTCATGATGTGTAGTATTGCTACATCCTCCTCTACTCAGGAAGGTTTGGTTATGGTAGTGGTAGATGAGTGGAGTCATGTGGGAGTACTAGCTACCTTCCTCTCTCTACCAGGAAGGTTATGGTTAGTGTGTAGGGTGGTAGTTCATGATGTGGTAGTCACTAGCTCTATTCCTCTTGAAACTAAAAACAAAAAGGGCTCTAAGAGGTTAGGTTAGGTAGTGTAGAGAGGTGGTAGGTCAGTGATGTTGTTAGTATAGCTGACCATTCCTCTCTCTAACCAGAAGGTTATGGTTGTAGGGTAGAGGAGTGGTAGTGTGGTGTAGACTGACTCATTCCTACTGAAGTTTTAGGGAGTGAGAAGGTTACAGTGATGTGGTAGTATAGCTACATCCTCTCTCTACGCAGAAGGTTTGGTTAGGGTAGTGTAGAGATAATGGTAGGTCAGTGGATGTGGTAGTACTTAGCTACATTCCTCTCTCTACGCAGAAGAGTTAGTGTGTTAGGAGAGTGGTAGTCCTGATGTGGTAGTACTAGCACATTCCCTTCCTCTCTACACAGAAGTTCAGGTTAGGTAGTGGTATAGAGGAGTGGAAGACGTGGTAGTCAGTGATGTGTATCGTACTAAGCTACATTCCTCTCTCTACCAGAAGGTTTATGGTTAGGAGTGGGGGGGAAAAGAGTGGTAGGTGCATTGAGTGGTAGTATCTACACACTGCCTCTCTCTACCAGAAGGTTTATGGTTAGGGTAGTTGTAGAGAGATGGTGGTCAGTGATGTGGTAGTACTAGCTACCTTCCTCTCTCTAACCAGAAGGTTTATTGGGGGGGGGGTTATGAGTAGTGGGTAGAGAGAGTGGTAGGTCATTGATTGTGGTAGTACTAGCTACATTCCTCTCACTCTACAGAAGGTTATGGTTAGGGTAGTGTAGAGAGGAATGTAGGTGAGTGTGTTTTTGTACTAGCTACATAGGGACTGGAGATCCTTAAGACAAGCCTAGCTGCGTTGCACAGGCAACGGTAATCAGATGAGGTTGCCTCCACGTAGACAAGGCCTAAACACTTGTGCTATTGTGTGTGTGTGGTGGTGGTGTGTTGTGTGTGTGTGTGGGTTTGTGTGTGTGTGTGTGGTGTGTGGTGTGTGTGTGTGTGTGTGTGTGTGTGTGTGTGTGTGTGTGTGTGTTGTGTGTTGAGGTGGGTGCATGCAAGCACGGTGTAGTTTCTGTGTTTGACGGAGTGAGTGCTCATAGCTCTCTGTGTGATCATAGCTCTCTGTGTGATCATAGCTCTCTGTGTGATCATAGCTCTCTGTGTGATCACATGTTGATCCTGTCTGCATCAGCACTCTTCAGTTTATTCCAGTGGGTCGTGAAGCACAGTGTCTCCATTACCTCCCTCTAATACTTTAGTACAGAACACACAGAGAGGACAAACTATACAGCTGGTACAGAACACCAGAGGAACAAACTGACGTCATCTAAACATCTTGTCAGAACACACCGAGAGGACAAACTGGACTCCCTCTAGACATCTTGTACAGAACACAGAGAGGAAACATTAATAGAAGGACACCTAAAATAGAAAGAGATGAAAATGGAGAGAAAAGAGTTTGGGTGTATAAGAGAGGGAGAGGGAGGGAGAGACAGGCAGACAAAGAGAGATAGAAGAAGATAGAGAGGAGGTGGTAGATACTTGGGTGACAGGACGATGGTGACATCCGTCGGGCAGTTTTGAACTCAAGCGTGACACAGGCATCCTCGCAAACATACCAGCCTCCCTCCAGCCTCTGTCGCTATCGCTCCTCTCATTTACCTCATCCCCCTCTCTCTACCTCTGTCCCTCCTAATACCTCCGGTTTCCTCCTGCTCACCCGACCCGTCTCTCTCCCGTCTTTCAATTATTTCTGTCTCTCTTCCCCCTCTTCTCCTCCATCTCTGTTTTCTCCACTTCCAGCCCAACCCTCTGTTTCCTTCGCTTTCCCTCCACTCATGCTTCTCTCTTTAAACCCCACTCCATCTTCCTGCTTTCTTTTCACTCCATCCCTTGTTGTCTTTCTCTCTCTCTCCGCTTCCTCTCTTTCACCTCATGCCCTCGCTCACTCTTTCGCTCCACCACTCCTTCCCTCCTAATCCTGACCTTTTCACTGGCGCCCAGTCTTTGCACTGGCCAAGAAGAGAAAACGAGAGAGGGAACAACAGAGAGAGACAGGGAAAGAGTAAGGTCATAAGGAAAATGAAACAAACGTTTATGTGACAGTGAACAACACCTCACCTGGGGTGTGTATCTCTGTGTGTGTGTGTGTGTACTGGTTTGCTATTTTTTCTAATACACGTGTATTGGTCTGTGAGTTGTAGCCCAGTGTTTATTGGTAATGCACCATAAGACATTGTTACCGTGTAAGCGGCTCTCTATGCTCTTCTCGTTGCCATTGGCATGTGGCGAGTATGTTTCGTGTCATTCTAACCCTCTGTCTGTGGATGGGTAATGTGTTAAATGTGAGTGTATGTACTGTAATCTGTGTGGAGTGTGAAGTGTGTATGTTTGGGTATGAGACTGTGGTGTTTTCTCTTTGCTCTCTGTTGTTTCTGAGCCTTAATGGAACTAACTCTAGTTTAGTATGGTACGTGTGCAATAGTTCTACACTATGGGTGAATGAGTACAGGGTGTGCTGTCTACACTATGTGTGATGATTACAGATTGGGCTGTCTACCTATTTGTGAATGAGGTACAGGGTGTGCTGTCCTACACTATGTGTGGATGATTACAGGGTGTGCTGTCCTACACTATGTGTGCATGAGTACAGGGTGGGCTTGTCTACACTATGTGTGATAGAGTACAGGGTGTGCTGTCTACACTATGTGTGAATGGTACAGGTGGTGGCTGTCTACACTATGTGTGAATGGTCAGGTGTGCTTGTCTACACTATGTGTGAATGGGTAAAGGGTGTGCTGTCTACACTATGTGTGAATGAGTACAGGGTGTGCTGTCTACACTATGTGTGAATGGGTACAGGGTGTGCTGTCTACACTATGTGTGAATGGGTACAGGGTGTGCTGTCTACACTATGTGTGAATGAGTACAGGGTGTGCTGTCTACACTATATGTGAATGGGTACAGGGTGTGCTGTCTACACTATGTGTGAATGGTACAGGGTGTGCTGTCTACACTATGTGTGAATGGGTACAGGGTGTGCTGTCTACACTATGTGTGAATGGGTAAAGGGTGTGCTGTCTACACTATGTGTGAATGGGTACAGGGTGTGCTGTCTACACTATGTGTGAATGGGTAGGGTGTGCTGTCTACACTATGTGTGAATGAGTACAGGGTGTGCTGTCTACACTATGTGTGAATGAGTACAGGGTGTGCTGTCTACACTATGTGTGAATGGGTACAGGGTGTGCTGTCTACACTATGTGTGAATGGTTAAGGGTGTGCTGTCTACACTATGTGTGAATGGGTACAGGGTGTGCTGTCTACACTTAGTTGTGATGAGTACATGTGCTGTCTACCTATGTTGAATGAGTACGGTGGCTGTCTACACTATATGTGAATGGGTCAGGTGTCGTCTACACTATGTGTGAATGAGTACGGTGTGGCAGTCTACACTATGTGTGAATGGGTACAGGTGTGCTGTCTAACACGATATGTGATTGGGTAACAGGGTGTGCTGTCTACACTATGTGTGAATGAAGTACAGGGTGTGCTGTCTACCCAACCTAATGTGTAATGGGTACAGGTGTGCTGTCCTACACTATGTGTGAATGGTATAAGGGTGTGGCTGTCTACACTATGTGTGATGAGTACATGGTGTGACTTTCTACACTATGTGTGAATGGTACAGGGTGTGCTGTCTACACTATGTGTGAATGAGTACAGGGTGTGCTGTCTACACTATGTGTGAATGAGTACAGGGTGTGCTGTCTACACTATGTGTGAATGGGTACAGGGTGTGCTGTCTACACTATGTGTGAATGGGTACAGTTGTGCTGTCTACACTATGTGTGAATGAGTACAGGGTGTGCTGTCTACACTATGTGTGAATGGGTACAGTGTGTGGCTGTCTACCTATGTGTGAATGGGTACAGGGTGTGCTGTCTACACTATGTGTGAATGGGTACAGGGTGTGCTGTCTACACTATGTTTGAATGGGTACAGGGTGTGCTGTCTACACTATGTGTGAATGAGTACAGGGTGTGCTGTCTACACTATGTGTGAATGGGTCAGGGGTGTGCTGTCTTACTATGTGTGAATGAATACAGGGTGTGCTGTCTAACACTATGTGTGGATGAGTACAGGTGTGCTTGTCTACCCTATGTGTAGAATGTGTACAGGTTGTGCTGTCTACACTATGTGTGAATGAGTTACAGGGGTGGGGGGGGTGCTGTCTACCTATGTTGTGAATGATACAGGGTGTTTCTGGTCTACACTATGTGTGAATGAGTACAGGGTGTGCTGTCTACCGGCTATGTTGAATGGGTACAGGTGTGCTGTCTACACTATGTGTGAATGAGTACAGGGTGTGCTGTCTACACTATGTGTGAATGAGTACAGGGTGTGCTGTCTACACTATGTGTGAATGGGTACAGGGTGTGCTGTCTACACTATGTGTGAATGGGTATAGGGTGTGCTGTCTACACTATGTGTGAATGGGTACAGGGTGTGCTGTCTACACTATGTGTGAATGGTAGGGTGTGCTGTCTACACTATGTGTGAATGGGTACAGGTGTGCTGTCTACACTATGTGTGAATGTACATTTGTGCTTCTACCTATTTTGAATGGGTACGGGTGTTGCTGTCTCACTATGTGTGAATGGTTACAGGTGTGCTGTCTACCTATGTTTGATGGTACAGGGGATGTGCTGTCTACACTATGTGTGAATGGGTACAGGGTGTGCTGTCTACACTATGTGTGAATGGGTACAGGGTGTGCTGTCTACACTATGTGTGAATGAGTACAGGGTGTGCTGTCTACACTATGTGTGAATGAGTACAGGGTGTGCTGTTCCTAACAGCTATGTGTGAATGAAGTACGGGTGTGCTGTCTACCTATGTGTGAATGAGTACAGGGTGTGCTGTCTACACTATGTGTGAATGAGTACAGGGTGTGCTGTCTACACTATGTGTGAATGAGTAAAGGGTGTGCTGTCTACACTATGTGTGAATGAGTACAGGGTGTGCTGTCTACACTATGTGTGAATGGGTACAGGGTTGCTTGTCTACACTATAGTGTGAATGAGTATAGGGGTGCTGTCTAACACTATGTTGAATGGGTACAGGTTGTGCTGTCTACACTATTGTGAATGTACAGGGTGTGCTGTCTACACTATGTGTGAATGGGTACAGGGTGTGCTGTCTACACTATGTGTGAATGGGTACAGGGTGTGCTGTCTACACTATGTGTGAATGAGTACAGGGTGTGCTGTCTACACTATGTGTGAATGGGTACAGGGTGTGCTGTCTACACTATGTGTGAATGGGTAAAGGGTGTGCTGTCTACACTATGTGTGAATGGGTACAGGGTGTGTGCTCTTTACTTGCCTCAGTTGTGTGCCACACTTACTGCACTACAGACTATCCAGACATACGAAGGGTGTCAGAACCCAAACACTAGTCTGGGGGATACGTGTGTATTCAGTCTGGTTCCATCTCTGCTGCTGTGTGCTACGTCCCAGACTAGGGATCGACTTGTTGCACACCACAGCTAGGTACCTTAACATCCTAGAAGTTTACCTCCTTTAGCATACAATACTATAGTTACCTCCTTTATGGATACAGAATAGAGTTCCGCCTTTATCATACAATACTAGCGTTAACCTCCTTTCTCATTACATACTATAGTTAACCTCCTTTTCATACAATACTAGAGTTAACCTCTTTATGAACAATAACTAGAGTTAACCTCCTTTATCATACTTCGCCAAAGTTACCTCCCTTATCATACTTCGCCAAAGTTAAGCCTCCTTTATCTACAATACCAGAGTTAACCTCCTTTATCATAAATATAGAGTTAACCTCCTTGTATCATACATCCAGAGTTTAACCTCCTTTATCATACAAGGCTAGAGTTAATCTCCTTTATGTACAACTTTAAACAGAGGTTAACCTCCTTTATCATACTTCACCAAGTTACTCCTTTATCATACATACTAGAGTTAACCTCTTAGGATAACAAAACTAGAGTTAACCTCCTTTTCATACAAGACCAGAGTTAACCATCCTTTTTTAATACAATACTAGGTTAACATCCTTTATCAATACAATACTAGAGTTACCTCCTTTTATCATACAATACTATAGTTAACACTCCTTATCATAAAATACAGAGTAACCTCCTTTACATACAATACTAGCGTTAACTCTTTATCTACTTCACAGAGAGTTAAATCTAATTTTTAATACGCATTCTAGAGTTATCCTCCTTTATGATACAATACTAGAGTTAAACTTCTTTATCACATACAGAGTTAACCTCCTTTAGCATACATACTAGAGTTAACCTCATTTTATCATACATCCAGAGTTCACCTCCTTATCATACAATCTGAGTTATCTCCTTTATGATACAATACTAGAGTTACCTCCTTTATCATATTCACCAGAAAAGTTAACCTCCTTTATCATAAACAATACTAGAGTTAACCTCCTTTATGATACAATACTAAGTTAACCTCCTTTTATCATACAATCCAGAGTTACCTCCTTTTTTTAATACAATACTAGAGTTAACATCCTTTATCATACAATACTAGAGTTACCTCCTCTTTAATCTACAATACTATGGTTAACCTCCTTTATCATACAAACTAGATTCCAATAGGACAAAGACCCTGAGCACACAGCCAAGACGACGCAGGAGTGGCTTCGGGACAAGTCTCTGAATGTCCTTGAGTGGAAGAAGACTTGAGGCTGTAATCAATGCCAAAGGTGCTTCAACAAAGTACTGAGTACTTATGTAAATGTGATATTTCTGTTTTTTTTTAGAATACATTTTCAAAATCTTTAAAACCTGTTTTGCTTTGTCATTATGGGGTATTGTGTGTAGATTGATGAGGAACAAAACATGTCAACCATTTTTTAATAAGGCTGTAACATAACAAAATGTGGGAAAAGTCAAGAGGTCTGAATCTTTCCGAATGCACTGTATGCCACGTCTCAAAGCACTGTGACTCAACATGAACGTAACACCCAGTTAGGTGTGTAAGGTGCCACGTCTCAAAGCACTGTGAGCTCAACATGAACGTAACACCCAGTTAGGTGTAAGGTGCCACGTCTCAAAGCACTGTGAGCTCAACATGAACGTAACACCCAGTAGGTGTAAGGTGCCACGTCTCAAGCACTGTGAGCTCAACATGAACGTAACACCCAGTTAGGTGTAAGGTGCCACGTCTCAAGCACTGTGAGCTCAACATGAACGTAACACCCAGTTAGGTGTAAGGTGCCACGTCTCAAAGCTCATCCAGTTCAAATTGTATGAAAAAGACGAGTGACTTGTATTTTGTAATTGTGTGTGTGTGTGTGTGGTGTGTGTGTGTGTGGTGTGTGTGTGTGTGTGTGTGTGTGTGTGTGTGTGTGTGTGTGTGTGTGTGTGTGTGGTGTGTGTGTGGGTGTGTGTGTGTGTTGTCCTGCTCCATTGTCTCCCCCGTCATTAGGTTAGGGACTACCTCAGGATAACTGTCTTAGGTCTGATCTGAGGTGGCAGTACTGCACCACGCTCCACCACAGGAGTACGGTGAACACACACATGCACACACACACACAAGTGGCTAGTCAAACACACACATGCGTATACTCTCTCTCTCCCTCTCCTCTCTCTCTCACACACACACACACACAGACTGTTCTGTCTGCTACTGCACAGAAAGCGGTACCAATGCACCAAGTGTGGAACCAACAGGACCCTGTACAGCGTCTAACCCCCAAGTCATACGACTTGAAGACTTAAATAATGAACCAAATAGCTACCCAGAATATCAGCATTGACCCTTTTTACACTCTTTGACTCATCACATACGCTGCTGCTACTGTCTATTATCTATCCTGTGGCCTAGTCACTTTATTCCTAGTTATATATGAATGGTGTCACGTGATCGATGGCTTTGTTCATTCACATATACAGTCATTGGTCTGGTGGACCCCCCGTGTGTGTGTGTGTGTGTGTGTGTGTGTGTGTGTGTGTGTGTGTGTGTGTGTGTGTGTGTGTGTGTGTGTGTGTGTGTGTGTGTGTGTGTGTGTGTGTGTGTGTGTGTGTGTGTGTGTGTGTGTGTGTGTGTGTGTGTCCGTCCCAGTGCTGTGGAGCGTGACCACTGTAGAAAACAGCATCAATGATCTGTGATAAGGCCAGAACTCCATTATTCAGCTGTGTGATTGGTGTAAGTTTCTCCTATGGGATAGTGTGAGAAGACACAAGATAAACATACAGAGATGAGAGAAAGGGCCATTTGCAGACATAACTGGTGTTGCACCTATTGGAGACATGGAGGGAGGGAGGGAGGGAGGGAGAGGTGGACGGGACAAGGGGGTGTGGGAATGGAGGGAGGGAGAGATGGACGGGACAAGGGGGTGTGGGAATGGAGGGAGGGAGAGGTGGATGGGACAAGGGGGTGTGGGAATGGAGGGAGGGAGGGAGAGGTGGATGGGACAAGGGGGTGTGGGAATGGAGGGAGGGGTGGACGGGACAAGGGGGTGTGGGAATGGAGGGAGGGAGGGAGACGTGGACGGGACAAGGGGGGGGGGGAATGGAGGGAGAGAGAGGTGGACGGGACAAGGGGGTGTGGGAATGGAGGGAGAGAGAGAGGTGGACGGGACAAGGGGGTGTGGGAATGGAGGGAGAGAGAGAGGTGGACGGGACAAGGGGGTGTGGGAATGGAGGGAGAGAGAGAGGTGGACGGGACAAGGGGGTGTGGGAATGGAGGGAGAGAGAGAGGTGGACGGGACAAGGGGGTGTGGGAATGGAGGGAGGGAGGGAGGGAGGGAGAGGTGGACGGGACAAGGGGGTGTGGGAATGGAGGGAGGGAGGGAGAGGTGGACGGGACAAGGGGGTGTGGGAATGGAGGGAGGGAGAGGTGGACGGGACAAGGGGGTGTGGGAATGGAGGGAGGGAGGGAGGGAGACGTGGACGGGACAAGGGGGTGTGGGAATGGAGGGAGAGAGAGAGAGGTGGACGGGACAAGGGGGGTGTGGGAATGGAGGGAGAGAGAGAGGTGGACGGGACAAGGGGGTGTGGGAATGGAGGGAGAGAGAGAGGTGTACGGGACAAGGGGGTGTGGGAATGGAGGGAGAGAGAGAGGTGGACGGGACAAGGGGGTGTGGGAATGGAGGGAGAGAGAGAGGTGGACGGGACAAGGGGGTGTGGGAATGGAGGGAGGGAGAGAGGTGGATGGGACAAGGGGGTGTGGGAATGGAGGGGCTCCCTGTGGACTGACTTGGACATGGGAACACAGAGAGGCACTAAGGAAGCGTGGCCGCCCCTCACTGACTTCACAGGGCTGGGTAGAGAGATGGAGGGGTTCAGTCCAATCTGCAGGAGTGTGAGAGAAAGAGAGATGTGTGTGTGTGTGAGAGAAAGAGAGATGTGTGTGTGTGAGAGAAAGAGAGATGTGTGTGTGTGTGAGAGAGAGGGAGAGATGTGTGTGTGAGAGAGAGGGAGAGATGTGTGTGTGTGTGTGTGAGAGAGAGGGAGAGATGTGTGTGTGTGTGAGAGAAAGAGAGATGTGTGTGTGTGAGAGAGAGGGAGAGATGTGTGTGTGTGAGAGAGAGAGAGATGTGTGTGTGTGTGAGAGAAAGAGAGATGTGTGTGTGAGAGAGAGGGAGATGTGTGTGTGTGAGAGAAAGAGAGATGTGTGTGTGAGAGAAAGAGAGATGTGTGTGTGAGAGAAAGAGAGATGTGTGTGTGAGAGAAAGAGAGATGTGTGTGTGAGAGAAAGAGAGATGTGTGTGTGTGAGAGAAAGAGAGATGTGTGTGTGAGAGAAAGAGAGGTGTGTGTGTGAGAGAGAAAGAGAGATGTGTGTGTGTGTGTGTGAGAGAAAGAGAGATGTGTGTGTGTGAGAGAAAGAGAGATGTGTGTGTGTGAGAGAAAGAGAGGTGTGTGTGTGTGAGAGAAAGAGAGATGTGTGTGTGTGTGTGAGAGAAAGAGAGATGTGTGTGTGTGAGAGAAAGAGAGATGTGTGTGTGTGAGAGAAAGAGAGATGTGTGTGTGTGAGAGAAAGAGAGATGTGTGTGTGTGAGAGAAAGAGAGATGTGTGTGTGTGAGAGAAAGAGAGATGTGTGTGTGAGAGAGAAAGAGAGATGTGTGTGTGTGAGAGAAAGAGAGATGTGTGTGTGTGAGAGAAAGAGAGATGTGTGTGTGTGAGAGAAAGAGAGATGTGTGTGTGTGAGAGAAAGAGAGATGTGTGTGTGAGAGAGAAAGAGAGATGTGTGTGTGAGAGAGAAAGAGAGATGTGTGTGTGTGAGAGAAAGAGAGATGTGTGTGTGTGAGGAGAAAGAGAGATGTGTGTGTGAGAGAGAGGGAGATGTGTGTGTGAGAGAGGGAGATGTGTGTGTGAGAGAGGGAGATGTGTGTGTGAGAGAGAGAGATGTGTGTGTGAGAGAGAGAGATGTGTTTGTGAGAGAGGGAGAGATGTGTGAGAGAAAGAGAGATGTGTGTGTGTGAGAGAAAGAGAGATGTGTGTGTGAGAGAGAGAGAGATGTGTGTGAGAGAAAGAGAGATGTGTGTGAGAGAGAGAGATGTGTGTGTGAGAGAGAGAGATGTGTGTGTGAGAGAGAGAGATGTGTGTGTGAGAGAGAGAGATGTGTGTGTGAGAGATAGAGAGATGTGTGTGTGAGAGAGAGAGATGTGTGTGTGAGAGATAGAGAGATGTGTGTGTGAGAGATAGAGAGATGTGTGTGAGAGAAAGAGAGATGTGTGTGTGAGAGAGAGAGATGTGTGTGAGAGAAAGAGAGATGTGTGTGAGAGAGAGAGAGATGTGTGTGTGAGAGAGAGAGATGTGTGTGTGAGAGAGAGAGATGTGTGTGTGAGAGAGAGAGATGTGTGTGTGAGAGATAGAGAGATGTGTGTGTGAGAGATAGAGAGATGTGTGTGTGAGAGAGAGAGAGATGTGTGTGTGAGAGATAGAGAGATGTGTGTGTGAGAGATAGAGAGATGTGTGTGTGAGAGATAGAGAGATGTGTGTGAGAGAGATAGAGAGATGTGTGTGTGAGAGATAGAGAGATGTGTGTGTGAGAGATAGAGAGATGTGTGTGTGAGAGATAGAGAGATGTTGTGTGTGAGAGATAGAGAGATGTGTGTGTGAGAGATAGAGAGATGTGTGTGTGAGAGATAGAGAGATGTGTGTGTGAGAGAGAGAGAGATGTGTGTGTGAGAGAGAGAGAGATGTGTGTGTGAGAGAGAGAGAGACTGAGTGTGTGAGAGAGAGAGAGACTGAGTGTGTGAGAGAGAGAGAGACTGAGTGTGTGAGAGAGAGAGAGACTGAGTGTGAGAGAGAGAGATGTGTGTGTGAGAGAGAGGAGAGAGAGTGTGTGAGAGAGAGAGAGAGATGTGTGAGAGACGAGAGAGGAGAGATGTGTGTGAGAGAGATGAGAGGGCGATGGTGTGTGTGAGAGAGAGAGAGGAGAATGTGTGTGAGAGAGAGAGAGATGTGTGTGAGAGAGAGGAGAGATGTGTCGTGAGAGAGAGAGAGATGTGTGTGAGAGAGATGAGAGAGTGTGTGTGAGAGACGAGAGAGAGATGTGTGTGCTGTGAGAGAGAGGAGATGTGTGTGTGTGAGAGAGAGGGAGATGTGTGTGCGAGAGAGAGAGAGAGAGTGTGTGAGAGAGAGAGAGAGATGTGTAGTGTGTGTGAGAGAGGGAGATGTGTGTGTGTGCAGAGAGAGGGAGATGTGTGGTGAGAGTGTTGAGAGAGAGAGAGAGATGTGTGTGAGAGAGAGAGAGAGAGATGTGTGTGAGAGAGAGGGATATGTGTGTGTGTGAGAGAGAGGGAGATGTGTGTGAGAGAGAGAGAGAGATGTGTGTGTGTGTGAGAGAGGGAGATGTGTGTGTGTGAGAGAGAGGGAGAGATGTGTGTGAGAGAGAGAGAGATGTGTGTGAGAGAGAGGGAGAGATGTGTGTGAGAGAGAGAGAGATGTGTGTGAGAGAGAGGGAGAGATGTGTGTGAGAGAAAGAGAGATGTGTGTGAGAGAGAGGGAGAGATGTGTGTGAGAGAAAGAGAGATGTGTGTGAGAGAGAGAGAGAGAGAGATGTGTGTGTGAGAGAGAGAGAGATGTGTGTGAGAGAGAGAGATGTGTGTGAGAGAGAGAGAGATGTGTGTGTGAGAGAGAGAGAGATGTGTGTGAGAGAGAGAGATGTGTGTGTGTGTGTGTGTGAGAGAGGGAGATGTGTGTGAGAGAAGAGAGAGAGATGTGTGTGTGTGTGAGAGAGGGAGATGTGTGTGTGTGAGAGAGAGAGAGATGTGTGTGAGAGAGAGGGAGAGATGTGTGTGTGTGTGTGAGAGAGAGAGATGTGTGTGAGAGAGGGAGATGTGTGTGAGAGAGAGAGAGAGATGTGTGTGTGTGTGAGAGAGGGAGATGTGTGTGTGTGAGAGAGAGGGAGAGATGTGTGTGAGAGAGAGAGAGATGTGTGTGAGAGAGAGGGAGAGATGTGTGTGAGAGAGAGAGAGATGTGTGTGAGAGAGAGGGAGAGATGTGTGTGAGAGAAAGAGAGATGTGTGTGAGAGAGAGGGAGAGATGTGTGTGAGAGAAAGAGAGATGTGTGTGAGAGAGAGAGATGTGTGTGTGAGAGAGAGAGAGATGTGTGTGAGAGAGAGAGAGATGTGTGTGTGGGAGAGAGAGAGATGTGTGTGAGAGAGAGAGAGAGATGTGTGTGAGAGAGAGAGAGATGTGTGTGAGAGAGAGAGATGTGTGTGAGAGAGAGGGAGAGATGTGTGTGTGAGAGAGGGAGAGATGTGTGTGAGAGAGAGAGAGAGATTGTGTGTGAGAGAGAGAGAGAGATGTGTGTGTGAGAGAGAGGGAGAGATGTGTGTGTGTGAGAGGGAGAGATGTGTGTGAGAGAGAGAGAGAGATGTGTGTGAGAGAGAGAGAGAGATGTGTGTGTGAGAGAGAGGGAGAGATGTGTGTGAGAGAGAGAGATGTGTGTGAGAGAGAGGGAGAGATGTGTGTGAGAGAGAGGGAGAGATGTGTGTGAGAGAGAGAGAGAGATGTGTGTGAGAGAGAGGGAGAGATGTGTGTGAGAGAGAGAGAGAGATGTGTGTGAGAGAGGGAGATGTGTGTGAGAGAGAGGGAGATGGAAATAGGGGGTAGCGGGGCCCTATTCAGTTCCACTTACATCAGAAACAACCAAAACACCTTGGTTTGAACAAGGGACCAATCACAGCACTTTTCCAGAAGGTAGTCAGTACAGCATGTCCTTGTTCTCATTCAGCTTCTCAGAGTTCAACTCTGGATGTCTATTTGCTGTGTGCTTTGGGTTACACACAGACACACACACACAGACACAGACACACACACAGACAGTTCCATGTCCCTATAGAGTCAGCGGTAGCAGGGAGAACAGTCAGTCTACTCCAGTCTGTCGTTAGATTCATATTTATACATCATGACATCACAACTCACTCTGGTTGATCTGTGTGTGCGTGTGTTTGTGTGTGACATTCAGCCATAGAATGGGCCTGATTGACCAGCCAGTTGTGTTCAGTGGGGCTCAGCGTTGTGGAACGTTCAGATAAATATAGATATATAACATCGAACAGATATTCTGAAAGGTCTGCATTTTTATCAGACCCTCCCCTCCACCTCTACATCTTCCTCACTATCAACAACCATCTCTCCCTCTATCACGGTCTGTCTGTCCTCCTTTGTCTCTCTGTCTCTCTCTCTCTGACCATGATGCCTAGCTCTGTCATTCTCACGGAGGGACTGTCTGTGATGTGAAGCTGTGACCTCACACACCACTTCCCTTCTGACTCTATTACAGGAAGTACCCTGGACACTACTCTGAATGTGGACTGTACTGTGTCTGTCTGTCTGTCTGTCTCTGTGTGTGTGTGTGTGTGTGTGTGTGTGTGTGTGTGTGTGTGTGTGTGTGTGTGTGTGTGTGTGTGTGTGTGTGTGTGTGTGTGTGTGTGTGTGTAGAATTTTTGCACTCAATTTGTAGTTTAATGCCAGAAATGTTTTTGTGTGTGATTAATATGTTGTTATTCTTTGTAATGACCAGCTAATTAGCCAAATATATATATATATATAGTAACATATTGCTGAGGGAGGATATCTGCAGTGCAAGTTAAGGTTCATAGTACTGAACTACGACATGTAACATTTCTCCTATGAGTGGTGTGTTTCCCATCTAGTGGTTGGTGATTGAAACTACAGTAAACTGGCCTGTTGGTTTTTGTGATTGATACAACTTGTTTTGCAACTTGTTGAAAATCTTCTCTCTCTTTGTCTCTTTTCCCCTCTTCTCTCTCTCCTCCCCCTGTCCTCCCCCTCCCCCTCTCACTCTCTCTCTTCCCCCTCCTCCTCTCTCTCTCCTCTACTCCCTCTTCCCTCTACTCTCTCTTTCCTCCCTCTACACTCTCTTTCCTCTCTCTCTCCTCCCTCTACTCTCTCTCATCTCCCCCCTCCTCCCCCTCCTCTCCCCCCCTCTCTCTCTCCTCCCTCTACTCTCTCTCTTTCCTCTCTCTCTCCTCCCTCTACTCTCTCTCATCTCCCCCTCCCCCTCATGTTTTTATCTTCTCCCCCTCCTCTCTCTTCCCCCTCCCCTCTCTCTCTCCCCTCTATTCCCTCTACTCTCTCTCTCCTCCCTCTGCTCTCTCTCCTCTCTCCTCCCTCTGCTCTCTCTCCTCCCTCCCTCTACTCCCTCTACTCTCTCTCTCCTCCCTCTGCTCTCTCTCCTCTCTCCTCCCTCCCTCTCCTCCCTCTACTCTCTCCTCCCTCCCTCTACTCTCTCTCTCCTCCCTCTGCTCTCTCTCCTCTCCTCCCTCCCTCTCCTCCCTCTATTCTCTCTCCTCCCTCTACTCCCTCTCCATCTTCCCCCCCTATTCTCCATTCTCAGGACCCTGATGCCTTTATTTGACCCTGACTCAGGCCTCCTCACAGTATCTGGGATGGTAAGATGTAGTTTGTTGTCTCCCTTAACAGATAGGATGAAGGCAGCTGGCCTCATGTCATCTTTTACTATTATCTTCCTCAGTAAATACACTCCTGTCTGCTTCGTTCTCTCTTCCATAGGGAGATAGTGTCATTGACTGCTTCGAGGTGTCTGCCACTGAACCATTCCTTTCCCAAGGTAAGGACAGATCATAAGTGGTTGTTCATTTTCCAATACTGTCCTCCTACCTCTCCCACTCCCTCTCTCACACACCCAGGTCTGTCCTCTACTCTCTCCTTCTTTCTCCCTCGTATTCTCTCCTCCTCTCTTTCTCTCCAGTGAGCCACTGTCTGACGGAGGCCCCAACGCGAGGCGTTGCCATGGTACCCAAGCTGGCATTGGACGTCCTGTCCTGTGAGGTCATGCGGGTCCTGCAGCTGACGGACAGCTTCATCGTGCCAATCAACTACCACGTGCCGCGCAAGGTCCAGTATCTCTCAGGCTACTGTAACGGCAGATCCATCTGTCATTTTGATGCCGTGGCAACAGTTGTTTCCCTGTACTTGTTTCTAAACTGATGAGGGGGGGGACTTGGCAATAGTGTCTTTGTCGTCACTGAGGAAAATAAAGTTATGCAATGAGCAACCATTCAACAGGCAGCAAGCCTTTATGTCTTCCATTTTAGAGTATGTCTGCTTTTGTGTGTCTCTAATTCAGTCAGGACAGGAGTTCCATGCAGACCTGTACCCAGACACCTTGGGCCGGACCGCAGCCATGTCAGCTGCGGAGTGGTGGAAAGGTGGCGAGAAACAGGTACCACCATCACTCTACACAATATAACTCTGATCTGTATTCTAACTTGGATGTACCACCATCACTATACACAATATAACTATAATCTGTATTCTAACTTGGATGTACCACCATCACTCTACACAATATAACTATAATCTGTATTCTAACTTGGATGTACCACCATCACTCTACACAATATAACTATAATCTGTATTCTAACTTGGATGTACCACCATCACTCTACACAATATAACTATAATCTGTATTCTAACTTGGATATACCACCATCACTATACACAATATAACTCTGATCTGTATTCTAACTTGGATGTACCACCATCACTCTACACAATATAACTATAATCTGTATTCTAACTTGGATGTACCACCATCACTCTACACAATATAACTATAATCTGTATTCTAACTTGGATGTACCACCACACTACACAATATAACTCTAATCTGTATTCTAACTTGGATGTACCACCACACTACACAATAGAACTATAATCTGTATTCTAACTTGGATGTACCACCACACTACACAATATAACTATAATCTGTATTCTAACTTGGATACAATTTACATACAGTACCAATAGAAGTGCTTGGTTTTTTGGCACGGTTTGTACTTCAGGACCAAGCAATAGCCTGCTGTTCTCTTAAACATCCAATCATGGGCGTATTCTCAGGTTGAGAAGGTCAGTGTCAACCCATCCAATCGTCAGAAGCCTAACAACGCTAAGCCAGCCAATCAGACGCCTGCTAAGAAAGAGCTGCCCAGTGGGAGGAGCAAAGAGGTGGGAGTCCAGCATCATCCGTTCTCCTCCTCTATGGGTCATTTTCATTTCTCTTTTGGCTCCCTCTGTTCTCTCATTCCCTCCGTTCTCTCCGTTCCCTCATTTCCTCCGTTCCCTCATTCCCTCCATTCCCTCCGTTCCCTAATTCCCTCCGTTCCCTCATTTCCTCCGTTCCCTCATTCCCTCCGTTCTCTCCGTTCCCTCATTCCCTCCATTCCCTCCGTTCCCTCCATTCCCTGATTCCCTCTGCTAGCAACTACCTTTTTATTGTATTTTTAATACAAATACAAATGGAATTTGGATTTTGTTTATTTTCTCTCAAATTGTTGCATCGGGCCACACACAGTATTGATTGAATATCTTGGATTAACCTGTGAGTATCTAAAGTCTGTAGATTAAAGTAGTCTGTAAACACTGAGTATCTAAAATCTGTAGATGAAAGTAGTCTGTATAACCTGTGAGTATCTAAAGTCTGTAGATTAAAGTAGTCTGTATACCTGTGAGTATCTAAAGTCTGTAGATTAAAGTAGTCTGTATACCTGTGAGTATCTAAAATCTGTAGATTAAAGTAGTCTGTAAACTGGTGAGTATCTTTGGATAAAGACATCTGGTTTAGTGACCATATTATTATTATTCCTTCTCTCTAGAAAGTATTTTATATTAATCAGACCATATACACTATATTGGATATATACACTGGGTGATTCGGCCCTGTTGCTGATTGGCTGAAAGCCGTGGTATATCAGACCATATACCACTGGTATGACAAAACATTTATTTTTACTGGTCTAATTACGTTGGTAACCAATTTATTATAGCAATAAGAAACCTCGGGGGTTTGTGATTTTTTTGCCAATATACCACGGCTAACGGCTGTATCCAGGCACTCCGCGTTGTGTTGTGCTGAAGAAAACGCCTTAGCAGTGGTATATTGGCCATATACCACACCCCCCCGGGCCTTATTGTTTAATTATATGATTGTATATTGTATATGTATTACTGTTGTTCTTCCTCTCCAGGAGGCTCCAGTGCGAGGCTGCTCCACCTCCAGCAGTCCCCTGAGCTCCACCAGCAGCAGTGCTGCCCCGTCCCGCTCCCCCTCCTCCACCTCTGGCCTCTCCTCAGGCTTCCTCCCCAGCCCCAGCCAGAGTGCCAAAGCCATCAGCAGCATGTTGGGTAAGGCTGTTTGGGAAACAGTAGCAGTGCTCCATCTCACACACACAAACACACATATACGTGAATACACACACACATACGCACACACACATCCTTACCCATCAGCAACATGTTGAGTAAGGCTGTTTTGGGAAACTGTAGTGGTACTACATTACCCACAATGCTCTGTGTTACATATCCGGTTATGGTATTAGGAAGTATGTTATGTAAGATTTGACAGTGTCAGTCTCAATGCTAGGTAAGGCTTTCTCTCTCACCTCATTTCCTAACCTTGTCATTATCTTATTATAATGTCATGCTGACTGTTGGTTTGAGCTGTATTTACAACTGAACTGTGAGAGATATAGAGAGTTGGTGGTTTGGACTAATCTGAACCTGTCTGACGATCCAATCCTACACACTGCTAGCATATCAAGACAGCACAAACAGATCTGGGACCAGGCACACTGCCAGTATCCTCTGTCTGATGTAGCCTGTTACCATTCTAAATGTGCTGTAACCAACTTGTTTGTTAACCATACAAGAGTTTGGGACTAGGTTACTAATAATGTACCTGGGTTGTGTTCATTGGGCACTGTGTAACAAAATGTTTTGCAACAGAAAACTAAAACAAACATTTCTTATTGGACCAGGTACATCATTGTAAATAATTTCTTCAGGTTGGTGCCTAATGAACAAAACCCAGGTTACAAATAATGTAGCTAAGGTCTAAAATCACCCTGCTCGCCGCCTCTAACCTCCCTCCCTCCCTCTCCTTCCCCTCCCTCTCTCTCCTCCCCCCCCCCCCCTCCCTCCCTCCCTCTCCTTCCCCTCCCTCTCCTCCCCCTCCCCCCCCTCCCTTTCCCTCCCCCCTCCCTTTCCCTCCCTCTCCTCCCCCTCCCTTTCCCTCCCTCTCCTCCCCCTCCCTCTCTCTCCCTCTCTCTCCCTCTCCTCCTCCCCCAGGTCCCAGCAGTAAGTTCCGTCACCTGCAGGGTGCGGTGCTCCACAGAGACACCCACTTCACCAACCTGAAGGGGCTCAACCTCACCACGCCCGGGGAGTGTGATGGCTTCTGTGCCAACCGCCATCGCGTGGCCGTGCCCCTCGCCACCGCCGGGGGTCAGATCGCCATCTTTGAGGTACTTCCACACTTAGAAAATGGAAGATAATGTGTCTTTATCCGAAATATTGTGGTATTCTTTTAGTTATTTTTATTTGTCCTTATATTTATCTTTTTTAAGTGAGCCCTGGCCAAGAAAGCAGAATTCTGCTAAAGTGGGGGTGTTTTATGGCTGTGTCATCTTATTAGTTGGAGGGGAGTAGACAGCGCCTCAACTAACATGAAATAATATGCAGCCGCTACAGAATTACATATACAGTACAATGTCATCAAATAATAAGAATGAATAGTATAAATAGTCATTTAGGATTTCTGCGGGTGCCACCATATTAGACCAAAGATGTGGCTTTATTGGTTCACACATTAAAGAAAGAGGGATGTATCTCACTGCCCCCCTCCTCAGTTGTCTCAGGCTGGGAAGCTAGCGGACACGGGCCTGCCCACCATCCAGAACTCTGTCAACGTGGCTGACTTCTCCTGGGACCCCTTCAACAGTCACAGGCTGGTGGTGGCGGGCGACGATGCTAAGATCCGTGTGTGGCAGGTGCCCGAGGGGGGTCTGACAGAGACCCTGACTGAGCCAGAGACCATCCTGCAGGGTAAGACACACTCCACAGGGGCCTGGAGCCCAATTTAAGTTCAATTAAAGTAGAATTGAATTGAATGAAGTTAGACTCAGAGCTGGGGCGTTTGGGGTCCAATGTGAAATATCTGAACATGTAGATGTGTGAGTGAATGTAGCCACATATGTATCAGTACTCTCTCCTTCATTCAATGAGTGACAGAAATGAAAGGAACAGGATACCGGTATGCAATTTGCTACAGTGCGTCTTATTATCCTTATATATAGCCTTATACTGTCTTATTATCCTTATATATAGCCTTATACCGTCTTATTATCCTTATATATAGCCGTATACTGTCTTATTATCCTTATATATAGCCTTATACTGTCTTATTATCCTTATATATAGCCTTATACTGTCTTATTATCCTTATATATAGCCTTATACTGTCTTATCCTTATATGTAGCCTTATACTGTCTTATTATCCTTATATATAGCCTTATACTGTCTTATTATCCTTATATATAGCCTTATACTGTCTTATCCTTATATGTAGCCTTATACTGTCTTATTATCCTTATATATAGCCTTATACTGTCTTATTATCCTTATATATAGCCTTATACTGTCTTATTATCCTTATATATAGCCTTATACTGTCTTAATATCCTTATATATAGCCTTATACTGTCTTATTATCCTTATATATAGCCTTATACTGTCTTATTATCCTTATATATAGCCTTATACTGTCTTATTATCCTTATATATAGCCTTATACTGTCTTATTATCCTTATATATAGCCTTATACTGTCTTATTATCCTTATATATAGCCTTATACTGTCTTATTATCCTTATATATAGCCTTATACTGTCTTATTATCCTTATATATAGCCTTATACCGTCTTATTATCCTTATATATAGCCGTATACTGTCTTATTATCCTTATATATAGCCTTATACTGTCTTATTATCCTTATATATAGCCTTATACTGTGTTATTATCCTTATATATAGCCTTATACTGTCTTAATATCCTTATATATAGCCTTATACTGTCTTATTATCCTTATATATAGCCTTATACTGTCTTATTATCCTTATATATAGCCTTATACTGTCTTATTATCCTTATATATAGCCTTATACTGTCTTATTATCCTTATATGTAGCCTTATACTGTCTTATTATCCTTATATGTAGCCTTATACTGTCTTATTATCCTTATATATAGCCTTATACTGTCTTATTATCCTTATATATAGCCTTATACTGTCTTATTATCCTTATATATAGCCTTATACTGTCTTAATATCCTTATATATAGCCTTATACTGTCTTATTATCCTTATATATAGCCTTATACTGTCTTATTATCCTTATATATAGCCTTATACTGTCTTAATATCCTTATATATAGCCTTATACTGTCTTAATATCCTTATATATAGCCTTATACTGTCTTATTGTCCTTATATATAGCCTTATACTGTCTTAATATCCTTATATATAGCCTTATACTGTCTTATTATCCTTATATATAGCCTTATACTGTCTTAATATCCTTATATATAGCCTTATACTGTCTTAATATCCTTATATATAGCCTTATACTGTCTTATTGTCCTTATATATAGCCTTATACTGTCTTAATATCCTTATATATAGCCTTATACTGTCTTATTATCCTTATATATAGCCTTATACTGTCTTAATATCCTTATATATAGCCTTATACTGTCTTATTATCCTTATATATAGCCTTATACTGTGTGACTGAATCTATCAATAGAAATAAATCATATCTGATTGATTGATAGAATGTGAGTGAGTGACAGGGGTTTTGACCAATCACAGGCCACACTGAGAAGATCTACTCAGTCAAGTTCCACCCCCTGGCGTCGGGCCTGCTGGCATCCTCCTCCTACGACCAGACGGTGCGCCTGTGGAACCTGGAGTCTGGGGACGAGGTCAAAGCGCTCCGGGGACACCAGGATCAGGTGACGGGGGAGGAGGGAAAGGAGCGGGACATAAGGAATGTGGCATTGGCAGGGGGTGGAACCACTGGTTTTGTTAGAGAATAGGGGCGTGGTAGAATTTATCTGGGATAATAATTGATGGATGGATATTGATTGATTGATCCTACCTACAGTATGTACAAGGAATGTGCATTTTGCTTCATTTCAACTTTTCACTCGTTCCTTTCTCTGCTCCCTCTCTCCTGCCTGGTGTGCATATAGATATTTGGGATGGCGTGGAGTCCGGATGGTAAACACCTGGCCACGGTGTGTAAGGATGGGAAATTGCGCATCTACGACCCTCGCAAGTCTGTAGACCCAGTACAGGTGTGTGTACAGGAGACTTGAGGAGTTTTTAACCTTTTTTTGTGGAAACAGAGTATTTCCATATATCTCTCATTCTCCTCTCTCTCTCTCTCTGCAGGAGGGTGCAGGTCCTGAGGGCCACAGAGGGGCTCGTGTGGTGTGGGTGTGTGACGGCAAATACCTGATGGTGTCAGGATTCGACAGGTGAATATTTCTCTGTATTTCTGTTTGGTAGTTGAGGTTCAATTTGTGCTTAACAATCCATTTACCTTCATTTAATTCATTCAGTTCATCGTTTGTGTATGACCATTCAGACAGTCTGATATGTAGTTCACCTATAATCTTGGTTCACACAAAAAACTGCACCAATTGCTTTATGGTCCTAAGAGGAAAAGAAGCCCGCTGACCCGAGACCTCATCGATGATGTCAACACAGTTCACCTCACCTTTGACCCCCGATGTGTTTTCCCCCTTCTGCAGTCGCAGTGAGAGAACCCTGTACCTGCACTCCGCTGAGTCCCTGTCCTCCGGGGCCATCGCCAGCGCCCCCACCGATGTCTCGCCCTCCACCCTCATTCCCTTCTACGACCCCGACACCAGCGTCGTCATCCTCACCGGAAAGGTAAACGACAACAATCAAACAAATAAACAGAGCATTTCTTTTGGATAGAAGAAAATAGAACCCATATTGACTTGATGTTGAAAGTCTGTTACAGACTCTTGTGCTTCATGATAATAATGTCTGCCTAGCCTGGTTCCCGATCTGTTTGTGCTGTCTTGCCAACTCCTATGTCTAGTAGACAACAAAAAACTATCTGGGACCGGGCTAATGTCGACCATTGGTGGTGGTGGATTGGTAGATCCATACTGACTCCCCATACCCAGACTTTGACACGAGTAAACCTATACAGCCATTGTTGTTGTTGTTGTCTACATTTCCCAGGGTGACACGCGAGTGTACATCTTTGAGATAGTGCCAGAAGCTCCCTATTTCCTGGAATGTGCCAGCTTCAACTCCTCAGAGCCCCACAAGGTATAGACTTTATGTTAACAGCATTTACATCCCTGCTTTTCCCTCTTTCTTTCTCATTTCCTATATCCCTCTCCTTCTTATTACATGTTTTGAAGTCAATAGATAAAAACATTTCCCTGAATTTGTGACTTGTATAAAATGTCTGTGAATTGACTGACTAATTGACGATCTGTCAACTAATTACGCTGGCACCTGTAGACCTGTAGAATCTCTCTGCATGAACTTCCTGTTTTCTGTGTTTAGGGCTTGGCCTTCCTGCCGAAGACTGAGTGTGTGGTGCAAGAGGTAGAGGTGGCCAGGGGTCTGAGGCTCAGTAAGACCTCCATAGAGCCAGTGGCCTTTAGAGTCCCCCGCGTCAGAGTGAGTTATGGCTGAACGCTGCCATCTAGTGTATATATGGGGGAAATAGGAAAAACCTGCAGTTATTTGATGACTTTTCAGACCAGGGCCTCAAAGGACTACCAGTAAAAAGGGTTTGGTATGTGAACCCCTGTTTGTACTTAGTCTATGGAGTTTGAGCTGTTTGAGTTCTGAACTAATCCTGTCGTGTCTCGTCTCCCTCCTTCCGTCTCTCCGTCCGTCCACAGAAAGAGTTCTTTCAGGATGATGTGTACCCAGACACAGCAGTGTGGTGGGAGTCCTCTCTGACTGCCTCAGCCTGGCTGGCTGGTTCTGATGGGAAGCACCACTCCATCAGCCTCAAGCCCAAAGACATGACCCCAGGTAGGGGCTAACCTCAGCTCTGCTCCGCCCAGGCACATATAGTTCAAACAGTAGACTGAAGTCAACAGCATTACTGTTAGATAGACCTGTTGAATGTCAGATGAGAAGCCGAGCAGATACAGTTTATAAGGGGCAACCTATCCACTCTTTCATGGGCCAAGTCCTGGGTTTGACAAGATTATCTGCCTTGTGCTTTGACATGATGGTGACACTAGCTAAATCTATTCTGACAGCCAATCGTCAATCAACTCAATGTGAGGCAGAGATCTTCTATAACGTAGAATTACCGATACAAGCTTTGAGCAGAGTCTTGTGGATCTGTGTACCTGGAATGACACACATGTATAGTGGCAAGAAAAAGTATGTGAACCCTTTGCAATTACCTGCATTTCTGCATAAATTGGTCATCAAATTTGATCTAGATCTTTAAACATAGTGTGCTTAAACTAATAACACACACATTATTGTATTGTTCTTGTCTATATTGAATACATCATTTAAACATTCACAGTGTAGGTTGGAAAAAGTATGTGAACCCCTAGGCTAATGACTTTTCTAAAAGCAAATTGGAGTCAGGAGTCAGCTAACCTGGAGTCCAATCAATGAGATGAGATTGCCCTATAAAAAACACTCACAAAATGTGAGTTTGCTATTCACAGGAAGCATTGCCTGATGTTAACCATGCCTCAAACAAAAGAGATCTCAGAAGACCTAAGATGAAGAATTGTTGACTTGCATAAAACTGGAAAGGGTTACAAAAGTATCTCTAAAAGCCTTGATGTCCATTAGTCCACGGTAAGACAACTTGTCTATAAATGGAGAAATTCATCACTGTTGCTACTCTCCCTAGGAGTGGCCGACCTGCAAAGATGACTGCAAGAGCACAGCGCAGAATGCTCAATGAGGTTAAGAAGAATCCTAGAGTGTCAGCTAAAGACTTAAAGAAATCTCTGGAACATGCTAACATCTCTGTTGACAAGTCTACGATACGTTAAACACTAAACAAGAATGGTATTCATGGGAGGACACCACGGAAGAAGCCACTGCTGTCCAAAAAAAAACATTTCTGCACGTCTGAAGTTTTCAAAAGAGCATATGGATGTTCCACAGCGCTTCTGGCAAAATATTTTGTGGACAGATGAACTACAGTTGAGTTGTTTGGAAGGAAAGAACAGACAACACTAAGTGTGGAGGAAAAAAGGCACAGCACACCAACATCAAAACCTCATCCCAACTGTAAAGTTTGGTGGAGGGAGCATCATGGTTTGGGGTTGCTTTGCTGCCTCAGGGCCTGGACAGCTTGCTATCATCGATGGAAAAATGAATTCCCAAGAATTCAAGACATTTTGCAGGAGAATGTTAGGCTATCTGTCTGCCAATTGAAGCTCAACAGAAGTTGGGTGATGCAACAGGACAACGACCCAAAACACAGAAGTAAATCAACAGCAGAATGGCTCCAACAGAAGAAAATACACCTTCTGGAGTGGCCCAGTCAGAGTCCTGACCTCAACCCAATTTGAGATGCTGTGGCATGACTTCGAGAGCAGTTCACACCAGACATCCCAAGAATATTGCTGAACTGAAACAGTTTTGTAAAGAGGAATGGTCCATAATTCCTCCTGACCGTTGTGCATGTCTGATCCACAACTACAGAAAACATTTGGTTGAGGTTATTGCTGCCAAAGGAGGGTCAACCAGCTATTAAATCCAAGGGTTCACATACTTTTTCCACCCTGCACTGTGAATGTTTACATGGTGTGTTCAATAAAGACATGAAAACGTATAATTGTTTGTGTGTTATTAGTTTAAGCAGACTGTGCTTGTCTATTGTTCTGACCTAGATGAAGATCAGACAAAATGTTAAGACCTATTTATGTAGAAATCCAGGTATATCCAAAGGGTTCACATACTTTTTCTTGCCACTGTATGTTTTATTGGTACAGGAAGTGTTCTTTTAATGGAACATCAGCATCAGCCAATCAAATGAACGGGAATAGAAAGGAGGGTGTAGTGATTGTAAATTAAATTATCCATCCAAATTAACAACATCTGAAGTGAGGGCTTGACTGTTGAAATTAGCAATCAAATAAAGGTTATTTAAAATGTAATGAAAAGGACATTGGACAAGTTAAGAGCTATTAGCATGTGTGAAGACCCATGTTCTTCCAGGCCTGACTGATTGAGACCAATCAAGTCAGAGAAGACTTGCGCAGTGTCTCTGCATGTGGCCTGTTGTGGTCTAGTGGTTAGGTTAGTGCTGCTGCCGTTGAACATACAGTATACACACAGTGGTCCACTGGCATTCTAACACAACCCTGTATATACACAGTGGCCCACTGGCATTCTAACACAACCCTGTATATACACAGTGGCCCACTGCCATTCTAACACAACCCTGTATATACACAGTGGCCCACTGCCATTCTAACACAACCCTGTATATACACAGTGGCCCACTGGCATTCTAACACAACCCTGTATATACACAGTGGCCCACTGCCATTCTAACACAACCCTGTATATACACAGTGGCCCACTGCCATTCTAACACAACCCTGTATATACACAGTGGCCCACTGCCATTCTAACACAACCCTGTATATACACAGTGGCCCACTGCCATTCTAACACAACCCTGTATATACACAGTGGCCCACTGCCATTCTAACACAACCCTGTATATACACAGTGGCCCACTGCCATTCTAACACAACCCTGTATATACACAGTGGCCCACTGCCATTCTAACACAACCCTGTATATACACAGTGGCCCACTGCCATTCTAACACAACCCTGTATATACACAGTGGCCCACTGCCATTCTAACACAACCCTGTATATACACAGTGGTCCACTGCCATTCTAACACAACCCTGTATATACACAGTGGTCCACTGCCATTCTAACACAACCCTGTATATACACAGTGGCCCACTGCCATTCTAACACAACCCTGTATATACACAGTGGCCCACTGCCATTCTAACACAACCCTGTATATACACAGTGGCCCACTGCCATTCTAACACAACCCCTCCCAACTCTCTGGTCTCACTGTCACTGTTTCTGTCTGTCCATCTGTCTGTCTGTCTGTCCTTTCAGTGAGTGAGGCGCCCAAGGAGGTCCAAGTGAGAAAATACCTTCCATCCTCTCACTACCTGGAGGAGAAGACTGACGAGCAGAAGAAAGATGAGGTGTGTGTGTGTGTGTGTTTGTTTGTTTGTTTGTTGCTACTATCTGAATTAGTGATGCACTGATATGACATTTTTGGCCTATACCGATATCTGATATTTTCCTTGCCAAAAAAAACGATACTGATATGAAAAAACTTAGCGGCCTTTTAAGTTAAATAGTTAATTAACACCCACACATAGACGCAGACCCTCATGGAGTCTGTTTCTGACCGTTTGAGCAGACACATGCACATTTGTGGCCTGCTGGAGGTCATTTTGCAGGGCTCTGGCAGTGCTCCTCCTGCTCAAAGGCGGAGGTAGCGGTCCTGCTGCTGGGTTGTTGCCCTCCTACGGCCTCCTCCACGTCTCCTGATGTACTGGCCTGTCTCCTGGTAGCGCCTCCATGCTCTGGACACTACGCTGACAGACGCAGCAAACCTTCTTGCCACAGCTCGCATTGATGTGCCATCCTGGATGAGCTGCACTACCTGAGCCACTTGTGTGGGTTGTAGACTCCGTCTCATGCTACCACTAGAGTGAAAGCACCGCCAGCATTCAAAAGTGACCAAAACATCGGCCAGGAAGCATAGGAACTGAGAAGTGGTCTGTGGTCACCACCTGCAGAATCACTCCTTTATTTGGGTTGTCTTGCTAATTGCCTATAATTTCCACCTTTTGTCTATTCCATTTGCACAACAGCATGTGAAATTTATTGTCAATCAGTGTTGCTTCCTAAGTGGACAGTTTGATTTCACAGAAGTGTGATTGACTTGGAGTTACATTGTGTTGTTTAAGTGTTCCCTTTATTTTTTTGAGCAGTGTAGATACTTTTGTACCCGTTTCCTCCAGCATCTTCACAAGGTCCTTTGCTGTTGTTCTGGGATTGATTTGCACTTTTCACACCAAAGTACGTTCATCTCTAGGAGACAGAAAGCGTCTCCTTCCTGAGCGGTATGACGGCTGCGTGGTCCCATGGTGTTTATACTTGCGTACTATTGTTTGTACAGATGAACGTGGTACCTTCAGGCATTTGAGAAGAAAAAGAAACGCACACCTATTTAGGCGAGGTGCTGGCTAGCGGAGTAGAAAACTTGAAAACAAATGCCTGAAGGTTTGAAAATAAAGGAGAGCCACACACTCTAGGAGCTCAGATGCAAAAATATTTAATTTACCAACGTTTCGACAGGCAAGCTGTCTTCATCAGGGTACAATCGCAGACACTGCGGGATGACTCGTTTATATATAGTGTCAAGACACACAGGTGTCTGTAATCATGGCCAAGAGTGGCCTAATATCATTGGTTAATTTCTCAAATATTAAAGTGGCATAGAAAGAGCAACATACAATAAATACAAATGGATAACATACGATCATAGACTCACTTAAGACCACACAAGCCTACAAACAACCACAATGGCAAAGTCACAACAATCACAAGAATGGCTTCAGATCAAAGTCCACGTTGAGACCGAAGGGAGCAAGGGTCTTTATAGGCTTGTTGTTTGTAGGCTGTTGTTTGTTGTTTGTAGGCTTGTGTGGTCTTAAGTGAGTCTATGATCGTATGTTATCCATTTGTATTTATTGTATGTTGCTCTTTCTATGCCATTTTAATATTTGAGAAATTAACCAATGATATTAGGCCACTCTTGGCCATGATTACAGACACCTGTGTGTCTTGACACTATATATAAACGAGTCATCCCGCAGTGTCTGCGATTGTACCCTGATGAAGACAGCTTGCCTGTCGAAACGTTGGTAAATTAAATATTTTTGCATCTGAGCTCCTAGAGTGTGCGGCTCTCCTTTATTTTCAAACCTTCAAGCGTTTGGAAATTGCTCCCAAGGATGAACCAGACTTGTGGAGGTCTACAATTTTTTTTCTGAGGTCTTGGCTGATTTCTTTTGATTTCCATTGATGTCAAGCAAAGAGGCACTGAGTTTGAAGGTAGGCCTTGAAATACATCCACAGGAAAACCTCCATTTGACTCAAATTATGTCAATTAGCCTATCAGAAGCTTCTAAAGCCATGGCATAATTTTCTGGAATTTTCCAAGCTGTTTAAAGGCACAGTCAACTTAGCGAATATAAACGTTTGACCCACTGGAATTGTGATACAGTGAATTATAAGTGAAATCATCTGTCTGTAAACAATTGTTGGAAAAATTACTTGTGTCATGCACAAAGTAGATGTCCTAACCGACTTGCCAAAACTATAGTTTGTTAACAAGAAATTTGTGGAGTGGTTGAAAAACGAGTTTTATTGAATCCAACCTAAGTGTTTGTAAACTTCCGACTTCAACTGTAGGTATGCACGTCAGCATATCACCGATATATCGTGCATCCCTAATCTGAATGTGTACAAGCATCTTATCTTAGTGAGGATTTCTCTTTGAGTGCAGCTAGCTACCCAGAAGCTTGGTGACTGTTTTGTCATGTTTTGTCACGGTAATAGTGTGGATAGTTATTAGTAGTGATGGGAAAATCTATATCTATATCATGTATGAATGTGAAGTGTAGACAGCTGCTTGCAGATTTTCTATTGGGCTAGAAGTAAATATTCTGGTAGCAGATAGACCTACCTAACCAGTTTGAATACAATGGGAAGCCAGTTGATGGACCATCAGCAGCCAGTTAACTATGCTGTTGAGAGCCCGTGAGAGGGTTTTGTGCCTGCAAGACTTATGAATGTTCATTACCTAATAGTGTAGGTTAACAACAAGGATAAACCGATATCTCAATATCTCTTGCTCATATTGATATCATGTTAAGTGAGGGATATGGGTACTCACCACTAGTCAGTAGTAGTACTATAGTGTGTTACCATCTGTCTTGGTACTCACCACTAGTCAGTAGTAGTACTATAGTGTGTTAACCATCTGTCTTGGTACTCACCACTAGTTAGTAGTGGGACTATAGTGTTTTAACCATCTGTCTTGGTACTCACCACTAGTCAGTAGTGGGACTATAGTGTTTTAACCATCTGTCTTGGTACTCACCACTAGTCAGTAGTGGGACTATAGTGTTTTAACCATCTGTCTTGGTACTCACCACTAGTCAGCAGTGGGACTATAGTGTGTTACCATCTGTCTTGGTACTCACCACTAGTCAGTAGTGGGACTATAGTGTGTTACCATCTGTCTTGGTACTCACCACTAGTCAGTAGTGGGACTATAGTGTGTTACCATCTGTCTTGGTACTCACCACTAGTCAGTAGTGGGACTATAGTGTTTTAACCATCTGTCTTGGTACTCACCACTAGTCAGTAGTGGGACTATAGTGTTTTAACCATCTGTCTTGGTACTCACCACTAGTCAGTAGTGGGACTATAGTGTGTTACCATCTGTCTTGGTACTCACCACTAGTTAGTAGTGGGACTATAGTGTGTTACCATCTGTCTTGGTACTCACCACTAGTCAGTAGTGGGACTATAGTGTGTTACCATCTGTCTTGGTACTCACCACTAGTCAGTAGTGGGACTATAGTGTGTTACCATCTGTCTTGGTACTCACCACTAGTCAGTAGTGGGACTATAGTGTGTTACCATCTGTCTTGGTACTCACCACTAGTCAGTAGTGGGACTATAGTGTGTTACCATCTGTCTTGGTACTCACCACTAGTCAGTAGTGGGACTATAGTGTGTTACCATCTGTCTTGGTACTCACCACTAGTCAGTAGTGGGACTATAGTGTGTTACCATCTGTCTTGGTACTCACCACTAGTCAGTAGTGGGACTATAGTGTTTTAACCATCTGTCTTGGTACTCACCACTAGTCAGTAGTGGGACTATAGTGTGTTACCATCTGTCTTGGTACTCACCACTAGTTAGTAGTGGGACTATAGTGTGTTACCATCTGTCTTGGTACTCACCACTAGTCAGTAGTGGGACTATAGTGTGTTACCATCTGTCTTGGTACTCACCACTAGTCAGTAGTGGGACTATAGTGTGTTACCATCTGTCTTGGTACTCACCACTAGTCAGTAGTGGGACTATAGTGTGTTACCATCTGTCTTGGTACTCACCACTAGTCAGTAGTGGGACTATAGTGTGTTACCATCTGTCTTGGTACTCACCACTAGTCAGTAGTGGGACTATAGTGTGTTACCATCTGTCTTGGTACTCACCACTAGTCAGTAGTGGAACTATAGTGTTTTAACCATCTGTCTTGGTACTCACCACTAGTCAGTAGTGGAACTATAGTGTTTTAACCATCTGTCTTGGTACTCACCACTAGTCAGTAGTGGGACTATAGTGTGTTACCATCTGTCTTGGTACTCACCACTAGTCAGTAGTGGGACTATAGTGTGTTAACCATCTGTCTGTACTACAGCTGTTGAGTGCCATGATAGGCAAGCTGGGGAACATGGACGACAACCCTCTACCACAGGAGTCCTTCCAGGGAGTAGAAGATGATGAGTGGGTGAGTGACACAAACACAAATGTACACACACACATACACACACACACACACACACACACACACACACACACACACACACACACACACACACACACACACTTACCCATGCTCTTGTGTCTTTCAGGGTGACTAGTGTGTGTTGCCTTGCGGACCAGTCAGGGTCCAGCAGTAGCCAAGGGCCTGTTGGACTGAAACGTGTCATTCCTGTGTGCCACTGATGCGTCCTATGTCAAAAGAACATCTCTCAAACACATAACATTAACCTGCCATTAGGGTTGCAAAATTCTGTCAACAAAATGTTTCGGTTTTCCAGAAATACCAATTGTAGAATTCCTGGATTTCCTGCTTATTTTCCTGGGAATTTTAGGGAAAGTTACCAGACTTTTGCAGCCCTACCTCCCATATCCTCGTAACATCCTCTAATACTCTGAGTAAGTAGATGTTGCCTCTAACCATTGACTGAATCAGGATCAGATATGTTTTCCTCCCCATAATGTTTAAAGGTAGGACTGGGGGTTGGGAATCTGATCCTAGGTCTGTGGTTAAAGGCAACCTCACCCAAATTTGACCTTTGACTTGCAGCTGCCTTGTACTGTAAATAGCTAACATTCCTACTAGGCTAGATAGTTAAATGACTCCCAACACTCCCTTACAACCCAGCCGTTACCGCCACACTGGATGGACACCTGTGTGTCTGTCACCACTCCTAACCTTACACCTGTGTGTCTGTCACCACTCCTAACCTTACACCTGTGTGTCTGTCACCACGCCTAACCTTACACCTGTGTGTCTGTCACCACTCCTAACCTTACACCTGTGTGTCTGTCACCACTCCTAACCTTACACCCGTGTCATAATAATAATGACTAGACCACTGCTTGCTTTTTTATGGGCCAATATGAACCATACTCCATAATCTTCTAAACACAGTAACTATGAAAACTCAAACGCATGCTCTTGAATACAGTATCTATGGTCTTCCAGATTTACCACCTCCTATGCATCACTATATATTGACACACACACACACACACACACACACACACACACACACACACACACACACACACACACACACACACACACACACACACACACACAAAGAGAAAGACTCACACTCATGAGTCATGGTGAGTACCATCTGCACCTCCAGCTCCTGTAGTCCATGGATGTTAGATGGTCAGTGGTATCCCCATACGGTCTCAACAAGCACACAGTAAAAAGCACAGACAGGGTACAACAGGGTAAATAGCCTTCAGGTTAAAGCATGGCTTTGATTTCTATTGATAGGAATAGAATATTATTTTGTTGTTTAGGTAGCTTCATTCTCTGGCCAGTGATATAGAACTACTAACAGTCCAGTACCACTCCAGGGTCGTGTTCATTAGTCACCAAACGGACAAAAACAACCTCAAACAGGGAGGGATTACCTGGATTTTCGTTTTCTGTTGTAAAGCATTTCAAAACGTTTTCCGTTTCGTGCCCTAATGAACGTGACCCAGGTGCATATCTTAGTTCAGCCAGCAGATCTTGGGAGATAGTTCATAGCATTGGGGCTGCGCTCTGTTTTGGGGGACTCTTAAAATGTGTGTGACGTTCTTACATGTGGGTGTCATGTATTGAAAAGCCAAAACACCCCCTGTGGGAGTTGAACAGGAGTGTGTCTGTGGATCTCTGAGGTTGTAATACAAGTAGTAAAGTAGTATGTATCTGTACCTTTCTTTCTAGATTGATAGACTGTATAACTGGAATTCCTGTACCTCATGTCAAGACTTCATCTTAAGACTGTTATTGAAGTATTTCTCACTAAAGGAGCTCATTCTTTTATTATACTGTAGTAAACAATCATTTTGTTACTTTTTCTTAATAACTTACAGTATTATTACTATATAATGCAATCACAGCAGCCATGATCAAGACTAGTACAGCACAAGGCAATACTTTTAATAGGCTAATCCATGTCTGATCGAACCAATCATATTGTTTACAATGACAGAAAGACTGGAACCAACCAAGCATTCTTGAATAGTAGTCAGACTCCAGTCCAATTCTGATCATTTTTTAATTGGTCTTTAAACCAATCAGATAAGAGCTTTTTGCCAGTACTTGGGCAAAATATCAGAATTGGGCTGCCTGTGTAAACACAGCCGTTGTGTAGTACTTGAAAAGTGAACAGACACCAATGCATTGACTGTAGGGCCTAGGTATTGTTGGTGTCAGTTGACTGTAGGGCCTAGGTATTGTTGGTGTCAGTTGACTGTAGGGCCTAGGTATTGTTGGTGTCAGTTGACTGTAGGGCCTAGGTATTGTTGGTGTCAGTTGACTGTAGGGCCTAGGTATTGTTGGTGTCAGTTGACTGTAGGGCCTAGGTATTGTTGGTGTCAGTTGACTGTAGGGCCTAGGTATTGTTGGTGTCAGTTGACTGTAGGGCCTAGGTATTGTTGGTGTCAGTTGACTGTAGGGCCTAGGTATTGTTGGTGTCAGTTGACTGTAGGGCCTAGGTATTGTTGGTGTCAGTTGACTGTAGGGCCTAGGTATTGTTGGTGTCAGTTGACTGTAGGGCCTAGGTATTGTTGGTGTCAGTTGACTGTAGGGCCTAGGTATTGTTGGTGTCAGTTGACTGTAGGGCCTAGGTATTGTTGGTGTCAGTTGACTGTAGGGCCTAGGTATTGATGGTGTCAGTTGACTGTGTGTTTGTCATGTGTTTTGTGCCTGCAATCTCTCAAATGTCTTACATTGTTCTTTGGGAAATTAACAAAAAGAAAGATCTCTTTTATACTTTGAATAATGCATTATTTCTCTGTCCATCTTATGAATAACGGTTTTGTGGGAATGTTCATGTTGCCTTGCAATAAACAACTGTTTGAACCTTGTACACATGCCATTTCTTTGTCTTTCAATTTGTTGCTTAAAACAAAAGTATGTTTAAAGGGGAAAATGTTTGTTAATCTCAAAGAAAAAGGGGTAAACTAGTAAATCTACTTATGTCATGATGTTGCCAGGAGACTCCGACCCGACCTGTAGTGGTGCTTCCACTGGCACAGGTGAAAGCTGTCCGTAACACGTCCACAACAATCAGCTTTCCAAACGTTACTCTTTTGGGGTGAAGTTCCATTTATTGCGCATATAAATGGCTCCAAAACACATATTCCTATAGAAATAGGAATATGCACTCTATAAGCTGTATCTGTGATACGGTAATAACTGTATGTGCTCCCCTCTCACCTGTGCTAACCCTTCCTGGTCACCTATGCTAACCCTTCCTGGTCACCTGTGCTAACCCTTCCTGGTCACCTGTGCTAACCCTTCCTGGTTACATATGCTAACCCTTCCTGGTCACCTGTGCTAACACTTCCTGGTTACCTATGCTAACCCTTCCTGGTCACCTGTGCTAACCCTTCCTGGTCACCTGTGCTAACCCTTCCTGGTTACATATGCTAACCCTTCCTGGTCACCTGTGCTAACACTTCCTGGTTACCTATGCTAACCCTTCCTGGTCACCTGTGCTAACCCTTCCTGGTCACCTGTGCTAACCCTTCCTGGTTACATATGCTAACCCTTCCTGGTCACCTGTGCTAACACTTCCTGGTTACATATGCTAACCCTTCCTGGTCACCTATGCTAACCCTTCCTGGTCACCTGTGCTAACCCTTCCTGGTCACCTGTGCTAACCCTTCCTGGTCACCTGTGCTAACCCTTCCTGGTCACCTGTGATAACCCTTCCTGGTTACCTGTGCTACCTATATACACACATGACCAGTGACCCATGACCCCAACATATAGTGCCCTCTAGAGTACAAAACAGTAAAAATTACCCTTGACAGACAACATATACACAACTCATAAACAGGCCAAAATGGCTCCTACACTACCGTTACGCTTGTTTACACTGAGCTGCACTGGGGTTGGACAGCATGACTGTGTAGATCAAGACACCGCAGGGCCAGCGTGAGATATGGCTTGGAAAAAGTACCTCAATCCAGGATTGAGAAATGTGTTGTACTCCGAATTGTCCCAACTGTTACACCGGGAAGATTGAACGACTGCTAGTTTTCCCGAATAGCTGCCCTTTTCGTCTTCATGCTAATGGCACTAGAACTTGTGTTGAACAACACAGGATAGTCAGCAAATCAGGCTGTGTTCGGACTACGTCGTCCCTTGTGGGGAATGGCTTAGTATGTCAAACTTTCCCCGAACTATGGATGCTCATTTGAAGTACAGTAATTAATTGGTAATCATGTCATTGTTGTCAAGGGTGCATTAACAAAGGCAATAAACAGCCACACACAAGAACATTGTTGTCGTTGAATTATTTTTTTCGAGCTCCAAAAACATAACTGGTGGACACTGTCTTTCTAGGAACAAAAACATAACTGGTGGACACTGTCTTTCTAGGGACAAAAACATAACTGGTGGACACTGTCTTTCTAGGGACAAAAACATAACTGGTGCACACTGTCTTTCTAGGGACAAAAACATAACTGGTGGACACTGTCTTTCTAGGGACAAAAACATAACTGGTGCACACTGTCTTTCTAGGGACAAAAACATAACTGGTGGACACTGTCTTTCTAGGGACAAAAACATAACTGGTGGACACTGTCTTTCTAGGGACAAAAACATAACTGGTGCACACTGTCTTTCTAGGGACAAAAACATAACTGGTGGACACTGTCTTTCTAGGGACAAAAACATAACTGGTGCACACTGTCTTTCTAGGGACAAAAACATAACTGGTGGACACTGTCTTTCTAGGGACAAAAACATAACTGGTGCACACTGTCTTTCTAGGGACAAAAACATAACTGGTGAACACTGTCTTTCTAGGGACAAAAACATAACTGGTGGACACTGTCTTTCTAGGGACAAAAACATAACTGGTGGACACTGTCTTTCTAGGAACAAAAACATAACTGGTGGACACTGTCTTTCTAGGGACAAAAACATAACTGGTGGACACTGTCTTTCTAGGGACAAAAACATAACTGGTGGACACTGTCTTTCTAGGGACAAAAACATAACTGGTGGACACTGTCTTTCTAGGGACAAAAACATAACTGGTGCACACTGTCTTTCTAGGGACAAAAACATAACTGGTGGACACTGTCTTTCTAGGGACAAAAACATAACTGGTGCACACTGTCTTTCTAGGGACAAAAACATAACTGGTGGACACTGTCTTTCTAGGGACAAAAACATAACTGGTGCACACTGTCTTTCTAGGGACAAAAACATAACTGGTGGACACTGTCTTTCTAGGGACAAAAACATAACTGGTGCACACTGTCTTTCTAGGGACAAAAACATAACTGGTGGACACTGTCTTTCTAGGGACAAAAACATAACTGGTGCACACTGTCTTTCTAGGGACAAAAACATAACTGGTGGACACTGTCTTTCTAGGGACAAAAACATAACTGGTGCACACTGTCTTTCTAGGGACAAAAACATAACTGGTGGACACTGTCTTTCTAGGGACAAAAACATAACTGGTGAACACTGTCTTTCTTGGGACAAAAACATAACTGGTGGACACTGTCTTTCTAGGGACAAAAGCAGTACATACAATAGCAAATGAATTCACAATGACAAATTCATAACATTGCTATAGAGTACAGTATGAAGACCAGAATGAGTCCTGTTTTGGCAGTAAGCAGGTCCCCTGTACCTGCGCCCATGAGGGGAGTAGTTTAAGTCAAGGTGCATGGGCTGAGCTTTGCTGAGGGCCCTGGCCTCTATTCATTCAAAATGATTCAGTGGCATTAGCATTCCCTCCCACTAGTTCCAGAGTACCATCTAATGTAAGCTAATATAGCAAATATTAATCCTATTGTCTTGACGCAGACAAGAGAAAAACACTTAAGTATATGCCTAATTCATGAAAATCATGTACAAAGCAATAACAGATGTCCCACTGGTGGTTAGTACCATTTTAGAATATAATGTCAACAGTAATACTGTTTCCAACTCAAGCCACAATAGGGGTATCTGGAGAAAGATAATAGAAGCAATTATTTCACTTGAATGAAAACAATGGGAAAGGAACAATAAAGTGAATGAAATTACATTTACCTATTGCCAAACAGGACTGATGAATGACTGCATGGCACGCCTGGCGTTAGGTAGGTTGGTGGCATGTTACGGTGGACTGCAGCCACTGTGATTAGTGACACACTTATTGTTTAACTCAGAAGCTAATGGTTTAAATCAAACATCTCCTTAGAGGATACGAGGTACTTTTTGAAACAAAGTAACATAGTAATAATCTCTTGCACATGAGACAATAAAACATCTCCTTGGAGGATACGTGGTACGGTGTATTTAAATAGGAAACCTCAACTAAAATCACTTTAGGGCACTCAGCAAAGCTCACCTCCGGCTCCTTGACTTAACCTACTCCCCTCGCGGCGCAGGTACTGTACAGGGGACCTGCTTACTGCAAAAACAGGCAATGTTATGAATTTGTCACTGACTTTTTCAGCCCGCACTGAGCCTGATTGGCTGACTATCCATTGTTGTTCAAAGCACGTTCTACGTCGCATGAGGATTAAAAGGGCAGCTTTACGGAAAAATTTGCAGTCGTTCAATCTTTCCGCTGCAACAATGGGACAATTCGTAGTACAACGTATTTCTCATCCCTGGATTGAGGTCATGCTGTCCGACCCTAGTGCAGCTAGCTGTAAGCAAACGAGTCTGATCTGCTGGCAGGACATGATGATGAAGACTGTGCAATGAAAATTGGTGCAATTTAAACAGCCATCCACTAGAGAGCAGTATTTCGGTTTGTGGATCTTCATCAAACTCAAATATCTTTGTTCCGAGTTTGACCCTTGAACTTTGAACCAATTGCGACCTTCATGGGGGTACATGTGAAAACGCCGTGCTCCTTCACCGGCTTTTTGTGTACTGTGCTATAAATAATCGGATAAACCCGGGTATAAGCAATGGTGAGATATTTTTGTATTTTGAAACGCTATAAATTGCTGTGTCATGATTATGGAAGCTGTGAAGGAGAAACGCTGCTTGCTTCTCTTGCCAATTTTGGCTGTCTAATTTAGCTTATGCAACCGTAATGTATCCTTGATATGTCTTCTACCTTTGTAGCTAACGTTAGGAAGCTGGCTCATATTGTTGCTTTAATAAGCGAGCTAACTACACGGAATACATATAAACGCAACATGTAAAGTGTTGGTCCCATGTTTCATGAGCTGAAATAAAAGATCCCAGAAATGTTCCATATGCACAAAAAACGTATTTCTCAATGTTGTGCGCAAATGTTTTACTACCCTGTCAGTGAGCATGTCTCCTTTGCCAAGATAATCCATCCACCTGACCAGTGTTGCATGCATATCAAGAAGCTGATTAAACAGCATGTTCAATATACAGGTGCACCTTGTGCTGGGGACAATAAATGGCCACTCTAAAATGTACAGTTTTGTCACAACGCAATGCCACAGATGTCCGAAGGTTTAAGGGAACATGCATTTGGCATGCTGACTGCAGGAATGTCCGCCAGAGAATTGCGTGTTAATTTCACTACCATAAGCCACCTCCAACGTCATTTTAGAGAATTTGGCAGCACAACCAGCCTCACAACCGCAGACCACGTGTGTGGCGTTATGTGGGCAAGCGGTTTGCTGATGTCATCGTTGTGAATAGAGTGCCCCATGGTGTAGGTGGGGTTATGGTATGGCCAGACATAAGCTACGGACAACGAATACTATTGCATTTTATTGATGGCAATTTAAATGTACCAAGATATCGTGACAAAATCCTGAGGCACATTGTCGTGTCTTTCACCTCATGTTTTAGCATGACAATGCACGGCCCCATGTCGCAAGGATCTGGAAGCGGAAACTGTGCCAGTTCTTCCATGGCCTGCATACTCACCAAAAGTGTCACCCGTTGAGCATGTTTGGGATGCTCTGGATCGACGTGTACGACAGCGTGTTCCAGTTCCAGCCAATACTGTGCATACTGCAGTCACTGTGCATACTGCAGTCACTGCGCATACTGCAGTCACTGCGCATGCATCAAACCTGCTCTACCTTTGCCCGCTCTGTCTGATCTGAAACACTTTCCTAACAGTATGACTATGGCTGGTTCACAATGTTGACTGTCAACACAATGTTGCTTGAAACATTGTCAGGTCTAATGTGAGCTGAGGGGGAGAAGGGGGTTTTGTTTGCATTGCGGTTGCCATTCATTCATCATGAGCTGTAATCTGTCACAAGACTAGGCCTTCTTGAGCCAAACCAGACTGTTGCATTCTGTTGACATAAAGTGTAACAATCTCTTGTCTTTGTGTAGGCGAAATATCTTGCACAGATCATTGTCATGGGGGCGCAGGTAGTAGGACGGGCGTTTGCACGTGCATTGCGGCAAGAATATGCAGGTATGTTCCTCACTCAACAATGCTTTTGTATGATATTTCAATGTAAAAGGGACTGTGAAAACGTCTCATTTAGGGCAATTAAGTCTGTCTCTCTACCTGTCTCTCTTTCTCTCTGTTGAGAGAGAGAAACAAACTCTGTTGCATAAATGTTCCTTACCTGAGATGGTGACAAACCCTGTCTCTTCTGTCTCTGTCTGCAGCCAGTCAAGCTGCAGCGGAGGCCAGGGGGCGTGCCGGCCAGCAGTCAGCAGCAGCCTCTAGTCTCACTGGGATGACCTTACAGGAGGCCCAGCAGATCCTCAATATGGCCACGCTCACCCCTGAGGAGCTCCAGAAGGTACACACACTTTAAAGTACATTGAAGACAACACCCAGAGAACACTGTCCCTGCCCTGCCTCTGCCCTGTCCCTGCTCTATGAACTTCACAACACACAGATGATTGGATGGGTATAAACAATGTACCGGTACCTCCATCTTGTCCCCTAACAGGCTAGGAGGAGATGTTGCATGTTGTTAATCCCAATCCAGTCATATTTACACAAGTGTCTATGGGATAGGGTGCGGGCTAGGGGGTTTTCTGGACAGAGCCACACTCACAAATTTAGAAGACAGGAAGTTCCTTCATGTGGCCTACATACAAGACAGACAAGTGTGTGTATAAGGTTGTAAATGTATTTCCATATTAGGCCATTGGTGGGGCCAACCTGTTCATGACTGACCTGTGTACTTTGTCAACAGAACTATGAACATCTTTTTAAAGTCAACGACAAGGCAGTGGGCGGCTCCTTCTATCTACAGTCCAAGGTGAGGTTCCTTGTTTCATTTCCAGTATCGAGCCATCTCTGTGCGAGCCAGTGCTTACTAGTGCCAGAGAGGCTTGAAACCATGTGATTCAACAAGCAATTGCTTCCTTGTAACTATGACGACTCAGACCACCTCCTTGAGGTATTCATAGGGCGTAATGGCAAGTTGAGTCTCTTGGGTTTCATACCTCTTTGGTGCTTGTACAGAGTCTTGCACAGAGCCGTCCTGATGATAATTTAAATTAGGCTTGTGATAGCGCACATTCTTAGATCTGTAGTCGCTATCATGATCATGCCTTATATTAGGACACCACATGCCAGATCCAGTGGTAGCCTAAATGAATTTTTACAATGTCAATGTGTCATTATGAAAACAGAACAGTAGACAAATATGATTTACCATGTATTGAGGTGCACTGCTAAGGATTTTGATCAGTTAATTGTGTGTGTGTGTGTGTGTGTGTGTGTGTGTGTGTGTGTGTGTGTGTGTGTGTGTGTGTGTGTGTGTGTGTGTGTGTGTGTGTGTGTGTGTCCATGTCCGTCCCTCTGTGTATTTGAAGGTGGTGAGAGCGAAGGAGCGTCTAGATGAGGAGCTCTCTATTCAGACACAGGACAGTCAACCCAAACCACCACCAGAGCAGAAGCAACAGACTCCAGAAACATGAAGCGCCCCCCTCCCTACCCCACCCACTGTAAATTATACCCTCAATAAAAGCCTTATCCTTTTCTCAACCCATGTCTCTGTGTGTATGGCTCTGTACGAGGGGTCGTGTTCATTATGCACCAAACGGAAGAAACCGGACTGAATCGGGGAGGTTCTTTACCTGGAATTGGCCAATAAGAAACACTCATTTTAATTTCCGCATTGTGCTCTAATGAACCCAACCTGTGAATTAGACCTGGGTCATAAACATTAGTATTTCAAATTGCAACAAATGCTCATTCAGGTTGTCACATCTACATCACAATGCTGCCACTGTGTGGTTGGTTACAGTAGTGTAGGCCTCCATAATGGAATAATGTAGCAGGTTTTGTTACTGGGAGTAGAGATCCATCCTGTGTAACCAAAAAACGGTTACCTCCAAATATAATGCAAAATAAACTAGTGTTATGTAATACAATAATTATAATACATTGTTATGTTAGCAACTGTTGCTACATGGGTTGAGAGAGACAAGTAGGGGTAGCCATTAGCCACTTCAGACTTTTGAGATGCACCCCAAAAATACCCAGCCATTGATTCATTCAGGAAGCTTGTTAACATTTAGGTACCCGTATTAGGAGGTTGGCTGATATGTGTTTCTGTGATGCTCCAATCACATTCCAGTAGAGGAGTCACTGCTTATTGAGACTATTGACCTCACCTGTCCTCAATCAAGCAACCTGATTGATTTGCCTTATAAGATACCTGGGGTGTAATCATTAGTTCCAAAATGATTTAAAACAAAACGGTTACTCCAAACGGAAAACGTTTTCCAACAAAAACGAGTTTCTGTTGGAAGGATATAGTTGGTCCCTCCCCATTTCACTTCGTTTGGTTCTGTTTGAGTCCTAGTGAATACACCCCTGCTTAAGTTCATTTCTATGGTGCGTTCCTAGTTGATATTGGTCAAATGTATACTTGTCCTTGTTTTGACTAGGTTTATTGTACAAATGTTCCATCGCGAGAATGAATCACTTTTCTCCCAGGTAACATGGTATTTACGCCAAAACCGGAAGTGTAATTCAAAAGCATATAAATAGGCCAATGTCTGGCTTTGATTAGTGATTTGATCGAAAATTCAAGACCGATGCTACCTGAGCCTGATGAGCCCAACATTAAAGACATTTTATCAATCAATCAAATGTATTTATAAAGCCCTTCTTACATCAGCTGATGTCACAAAACCGACAAAAGTGCTGTACAGAAACCCAGCCAAAAACCCCAAACAGCAAGTAATGCAGGTGTAGAAACACGGTGGCTAGGAAAAACTCCCTAGAAAGGCCAAAACCTAGGAAGAAACCTAGAGAGGAACCAGGCTATGATGGGTGGCAAGTCCTCTTCTGGCTGTGCCGGGTGGAGATTATAACAGAACATGGCCAAGATGTTCAAATGTTCATAAATGACCAGCAGGGTCAAATAATAATAATCAAAGTGGTTGTCGAGGGTGCAACAGGTCAGCACCTCAGGAGTAAATGTCAGTTGGCTTTTCATAGGCGATCATTCAGAGTATCTCTACCACTCCTGCTGTCTCTAGAGAGTTGAAAACAGCAGGTCTGGGACAAGGTAGTACGTCCGGTGAACAGGTCAGGGTTCCATAGCCGCAGGCAGAACAGTTGAAACTGGAGCAGCAGCACGGCCAGGTGGACTGGGGACAGCAAGGAGTCATCATGCCAGGTAGTCCTGAGGCATGGTAATTTTATGAGCCCAACATTAAAGACATTTTATGAGCCCAACATTAAAGACATTTTATGAGCCCAACATTAAAGACATTTTATGAGCCCAACATTAAAGACATTTTATGAGCCCAACATTAAAGACATTTTATGAGCCCAAGCCCAAAAAAGCCCAAATGATTGTGCCATTATCCAATACATATATGATAGGCTCAGTGTTGACCCGTCATTCAGGGTTCCCCACCTGTTTTGATCACCACCTGTTTACATATCAGTTTGCAAACAATGTAATATATATATTTTTTAAATCATTGAGTTAATAAAGCCGCATACAAATATGAGCCGTGTTCGAATACCCATACTAACAACATGTATACTACATACTTAATGAGTATGAGTTCATTTTAGTATACTGTAAGTGTAAACAAACGGTCTTCTTTCAGTTGAGCGTACTAGCGCTTCGCCTGTCTACCGGAAGTTGATGCTGAATAAGAAATTACTAGCTAGACATTTTTCGACTTTGGGTGTGTTCATAAATTCAGTCTGAATTATGCACCTCCTTCAAATCATGATAATAAAGTTGGGAGAGAATATGCAATTCTAGTGCAGCACAAGCGGCCCACAAAGTTACATGTGTAGGCTAGCGAATTTGATTTCAATTTTGAAATATAAAAATGTCTATAATTGGTATGCTGACTCATATATACATTTCATAATATTTCCCAGAATGTTATTTCCTACTTCCTCTTTCTCTCTCTATTGTTGCTTCATTCCTTCCTCGCTTTCAACAGTTAAATGAAATACGTTTGTCCGTATCTTTATCATTCTAATGACATGTTTGCATAATATAGGACTAGAATTAGATGCAGACGGCTTTTAATTCTCTTCACGAAGATTGAATGGTTATGGGTCTGAATAAATATCTGCTATTGACTCCCACCATCACACATTCTCTTCTTTCAAACTCCCCATGAGTTCTATTGGCTGCTGTATTTAACATTCACCAAACAAAAGCTCGCATCCCTCTTTGAATAGTTTATTGGTATAAGAAATGCAACAACAACAAAAAGTCCAGCAAGCTATTCTAGTCTAGCTTTTCCTACATGAGACTCCAAGAGCTAAGCAGCGTTTTTTAAGAGAGAGGCCAGCGGAGCACAGGTGTGTTTTTAAGAGAGAGGCCAGCGGAGCACAGGTGTGTTTTTAAGAGAGAGGCCAGCGGAGCGCAGGTGCATGCGTATTGCGCAAGAGACAGAGGCTATACATTTGAAGTTATTATGCATTACCCATCATTCATTACTTAAATATAACACAAATACTGCATTGAATGTACTACCTGAAAGAGGTAGGCTAGGACATCGATATCTATGCCTATATTATCTATTTGGATGCAATTTGAATGGAATTGAGAAAGACTGCAAGAGAGTGCTCGCGTGCACTGATTTAAAGCAACGATGTTCAAGTGATAGGCTGTTTTAAAACTCTGCAGCTACAATTAAAAAAGATATATCATTCCAAAAGAAAATAAGGTGACCCCGAAAGCCATTCGGTCATTATATTAATGTAGCATAGGCTTTGCTGCAGCAAATGTAGTCCTACCTGTCACCAGAAAAAAAGTTACCATGATGGGATGATAGGTCTACATGCATTGTGAACTTCACCCCATATTGAGGTGGGCTGCCTGTCTGAAGATTGATGACTGAGCATTGATGACTGATCATGCAGAGAGCAGAGAGAAGGCTGTGGAGAAGCCATATTTAGACATCGCATATCATTTAACAGTTCCATTTCACATCATGCTGTTCATATAAATCATTTATTATAATTTACCGGTTTCTCACTGTTATTTATCCCTGGAAAATGGAGTGGTTTTGGGTGGTAAATCTCGGTATCCGGGTTCCCGCCATTCAACCCTAGTTTTGACCCTCGCTTGTCTGGGAAATAATCCATAATAAGTGAGTCCTTGCTGATGTTGTGATGTCATCCTAACGCCGGTCAATGTTGCCACTGATGTGTTCAAGGATCTGACATTGTCAAAGCCACCTACGTCATTCCATGCATCAGAGGACTCTACAACCATCTGAATGTGTGGTGTGTGTGTCCCAATTCTCCAAACTTTCCCCATATCTGTGTAAGCGTTGGTTTACATTGATCCACCACTGAGTATAGTGACAAGCTTGACAAAAGCCTAAAGAAATCAAGTGTCTGAGCAGAACTCAACAAACAGAAGACGCTGTACCCAATAGGAGAGATGGAAGAGGAAGCCAAACACCCCACTCAGTGTTTTTGTATTTTATTTGATGGTTTAATGAAAGTCAATGAACTAAGAGTGTTAACTAAAATCTGTCCTCAGGACCCCAAGAGCTGCATGGTTTTTCCCCCATAGCACTACACAGCTTATTAAAATAATACAAGCTTGATGATGTGTTGATTATTTGAATCAGCTGTGTAGTGCTATGGGGGGGCAGGACCGAGTTTGGGAAACACTTGTTGACCAGACCTGTTGCTCTTGCATTGGTTTCTATGAGAGACACACCCAGTTAATTCGACAGGAAATTACCATTTAAAATGGTAAACGGCCTGAGTGAACTATCTTCATTTATCCACTATCTTTGCCCTTCTCTTATCTTTGCAAATCAAGAAAGAGATTTTGGAGTACCCATAGTGATGGATAGAGGGTGCACTTGTCACAAGACCAGAGATTGTAGTACCTCATCAACCCACATCTGACATCTGCTGCTGATCCCAATGGCTGATTCTCTGTAATTCCGGAAGACACACAGCAGTTCCTGTCCAACACTGAGCAGAATTGCTGCCGAGTACCTACATGTTCAAGCATCCTTTTCAGTTGTGGAGCACCTCTTCAGCATTTCATCAGAGGCAACAACTAGTCACTTTTAAAAAGCCAGTTATAAACTTGAGTTGTTGTGGAATCGTTTTTAACACTTAAAATAGAATTGAGATGTGATTTAAAAACAATATAAGGTGTGGTGTGATGCAGCACTCCGGATGTAGTAACTGAAAAATGACAAATAAATTGTATCAAATGCGATTTTATTAAACATTTTCTTTCCATTGACATTATCGTAATAAAATTCCTCTAAAACAGAAGCACACAGCTATGTTGTACCAATTGGAGACTTTTACAACTCTAAAATGAAGCATGTTCAAGAACCTCGAGAACACGATGCCAGGAAAAAATATATATTCATATATATTTCATTTTTCATATATTTTTATATCTTCTATATTTTCACTTATAATAAAAGGCACTTGGAATATGTTTTAAAATACTGACATTTAAAATATCTCAAAAAATGTGCAAAAAATAACTCTCGTGGCCTTAGTCTTGAATTAACCCTTTGCGCACTGCTGTGGCACTTCAGTCAATGAATGGCATCCCTTGTAAGTGGCACTAATATTGCTAGCTATCACAATTTAGTGCCCCAAATTTTCCTGTGTTAAGCACATACTGTGACTCTCGTTATAGCTTAATTATTCATTGGCGTCAAATAGCTTTTTGTTTTTAACCCTTTCAGGAAAAAGTACCGCTTCTTTTCAACTATGACAGATAGGGGTTAATTCTAAAAAAGAAAACATAAATCCAACATAAAAGTTATTGTTTTGGTCCTCAAAACCAGCAAATTACAGAACCATATCAACCCACTGAGAATGAATTGACTTATACATTTGACATTTTCAACTGTTGGCAATTGGCATATCCCCTATAATATAAAGACTCCTGGGGAAGACAAAAGTGCAGAACATTACATGACAGAACGTGCCCAAAGGGTTAATGATTCAAACAGCTTATTTTTATATTGAAATATGTGGAACCTGGAATAGGATCCGTGTCAATTTCAGCTTTCTCCACCCAGCAGCCTAGAACCCTAGCCTGGTCCCAGATCTGCTTGTGCTGTCTTGTCAACTCTTATTGTCATTGTCATGAATTCGCCAGACTGAACAAACAGATCTGGGACCAGGCTACCAGAACACTCCTCTCTCTCTCTCTGGCTTCAATGAGCAAGAGAGACAGAGGAGGAGAGAGAGATGAAGGGATGAAAGGACAGAGGGGATTGGACTGGGGAGAACAGTCATGTCTGAGGATTCCACTGTTGCCAGGGAAACCTAGCCTACTTAACACCTGTTACTGGTGACATCATCTGACTCTGAAATCACACTGGAGGTCGGTCCACTAACATGGAGGTGGTTTGCTTCTACCAAGCCTGCCTGGAGGGAGATAGAAATACTGGCCACCAAAGAGGAGGCTAGAGAGTGTGTACATGTGTGGAGCTCTCCGTGTGTGTGACCACAGTGATTAAGAGTGGTCGAGGCAGAAATAGAAATATGCAGTGAATCTGCTCAGCACAAATCCTCCCTTGGCTTGTCAGAGATAGCACTGCAGCCTCCGGCGCAACATGACTTATTTTGACCCACTCCTTAAAAACCCCAAACATATTTAGCCAGAGAGGATTATACTGGATATTTGGGTTTGTTTACTGTGTGTGTGAGGGCGCGCATGCATGTTTTAGTGTTTTACCCTGTCTGTCTGCATACGTGCCTGTTTGTGTGTGTGCCTGCCTGCCTGTATGTGTGTGTGCCTGCCTGTTTGTGTGTGTGTGTGTGTGTGCCTGTTTGTGTGTGTGTGTGCCTGCCTGTGTGTGTGTGTTTTTTACTCTAACCCTCCTCTGGTGAAAAGCTTTGTGGCGACCGCTGACCGGCTAGAGGGAGTGAGAGAGTTCAGCCTTTTGGCTTTAATTTATATACAAAAAACAGAGAGCAGACAGAGTTCAGTGACCTAGTTTCCCTGCTGGCTGGCAGCATCAGGCAGGGAGAGGAGAGAGAAACGGGGTGGGCACTGACTTCAGAGACGAGAGGCCCTGGTGAGGGTGGGATGCGCTCTCTCTACCCTGTTCATTCATTTCTCCATTCACCCCCCCCCCCTCCTCTCCAGGCTACCCACCATTTTAGATGTTCAGATTGTAATTCGTTCAGTTGATGTTGTCATGAGGATCCCTTCCTCTAAACCTAGGTCTGTTACACCCTTAGTCTAGCCTAGCCCTAGGTCTGGTAAACCCTTCGTCTAGCCTAGCCCTAGGTCTGTTAAACCCTTCGTCTAGCCTAGCCCTAGGTCTACTTAACCCTTCGTCTAGCCTAGCCCTAGGTCTGTTAAACCCTTCGTCTAGCCTAGCCCTAGGTCTGTTAAACCCTTCGTCTAGCCTAGCCCTAGGTCTGTTAAACCCTTCGTCTAGCCTAGCCCTAGGTCTGTTAAACCCTTCGTCTAGCCTAGCCCTAGGTCTGTTAAACCCTTCGTCTAGCCTAGCCCTAGGTCTGTTAAACCCTTCGTCTAGCCTAGCCCTAGGTCTGCTAAACCCTTCGTCTAGCCTAGCCCTAGGTCTGTTAAACCCTTCGTCTAGCCAAGCCCTAGGTCTGCTAAACCCTTCGTCTAGCCTAGCCCTAGGTCTGTTAAACCCTTCGTCTAGCCTAGCCCTAGGTCTGCTAAACCCTTCGTCTAGCCTAGCCCTAGGTCTGTTAAACCCTTCGTCTAGCCTAGCCCTAGGTCTGCTAAACCCTTCGTCTAGCCTAGCCCTAGGTCTGTTAAACCCTTCGTCTAGCCTAGCCCTAGGTCTGCTAAACCCAATCCCTAACAGATGCCCTCTATGTCAATAGATGGACTCAGAGGGTGTGTGGGTCTGGAGGTAAACCCTGTCAATAGATGGACTCAGAGAGTGTATGGGTCTGGAGGTAAACCCTGTCAATAGATGGACTCAGAGAGTGTGTGGGTCTGGAGGTCAACCCTGCCAATAGATGGACTCAGAGAGTGTGTGGGTCTGGAGGTCAACCCTGTCAATAGATGGACTCAGAGAGTGTGTGGGTCTGGAGGTAAACCCTGTCAATAGATGGACTCAGAGAGCGTGTGGGTCTGGAGGTCAACCCTGTCAATAGATGGACTCAGAGAGTGTGTGGGTCTGGAGGTAAACCCTGCCAATAGATGGACTCAGAGAGTGTGTGGGTCTGGAGGTAAACCCTGCCAATAGATGGACTCAGAGGGTGTGTGGGTCTGGAGGTAAACCCTGCCAATAGATGGACTCAGAGGGTGTGTGGGTCTGGAGGTAAACCCTGTCAATAGATGGACTCAGAGAGTGTGTGGGTCTGGAGGTAAACCCTGCCAATAGATGGATTCAGAGAGTGTGTGGGTCTGGAGGTAAACCCTGCCAATAGATGGACTCAGAGAGTGTGTGGGTCTGGAGGTAAACCCTGTCAATAGATGGACTCAAAGAGTGTGTAGGTCTGGAGGTAAACCCTGTCAATAGATGGACTCAGAGAGTGTGTGGGTCTGGAGGTCAACCCTGTCAATAGATGGACTCAGAGAGTGTGTGGGTCTGGAGGTAAACCCTGTCAATAGATGGACTCAGAGAGTGTATGTGTCTGGAGGTAAACCCTGCCAATAGATGGACTCAGAGGGTGTGTGGGTCTGGAGGTAAACCCTGTCAATAGATGGACTCAGAGAGTGTGTGGGTCTGGAGGTAAACCCTGTCAATAGATGGACTCAGAGAGTGTGTGGGTCTGGAGGTAAACCCTGTCAATAGATGGACTCAGAGAGTGTATGTGTCTGGAGGTAAACCCTGTCAATAGATGGACTCAGAGGGTGTGTGGGTCTGGAGGTAAACCCTGTCAATAGATGGACTCAGAGAGTGTGTGGGTCTGGAGGTAAACCCTGTCAATAGATGGACTCAGAGAGTGTGTGGGTCTGGAGGTAAACCCTGTCAATAGATGGACTCAGAGAGTGTATGTGTCTGGAGGTAAACCCTGTCAATAGATGGACTCAGAGGGTGTGTGGGTCTGGAGGTAAACCCTGTCAATAGATGGACTCAGAGAGTGTGTGGGTCTGGAGGTAAACCCTGTCAATAGATGGACTCAGAGAGTGTATGTGTCTGGAGGTAAACCCTGTCAATAGATGGACTCAGAGGGTGTGTGGGTCTGGAGGTAAACCCTGTCAATAGATGGACTCAGAGACTGTGTGGCTCTGGAGGTAAACCCTGTCAATAGATGGACTCAGAGAGTGTGTGGGTCTGGAGGTAAACCCTGCCAATAGATGGACTCAGAGAGTGTGTGGGTCTGGAGGTAAACCCTGTCAATAGATGGACTCAGAGAGTGTGTGGGTCTGGAGGTAAACCCTGCCAATAGATGGACTCAGAGAGTATGCACACTCTCCACAGAGTGAGGATCTGTACAGGGCCTCTTCTATAACTGTGTGATTGTCAGTGAGGATTATATCTTATTAGTATTATTATAAATTGTCCATCCCCTGACCCCTCACCTGGGTCGTGTTCATTAGGCACCAAACGGACGGAAAGGAAGGGACTATGTGGATGTGTCCAACGCTCAGAAACGCTACTTTTCCATTGCAAAACATGTTTTTCTGTTTTCTGTTGCATGTCCTAATGAACACAACCCTGTTCAGGACAGGAAGGAGAATCATCCCTACAACCCCTCCATATCCCGGGCCAGCCCAGGGAGAACGCTGAGTTACAGAGCAGCCATCACAAGAAATATAACACCAAGCTTCAACATCACAAAATGTCTCGTCTGAACATCCATGACAAAACAACAAACAAATGACTAACAAAAACAACCATAACTGTAATTATTCTCAAAACAATGGACATGCCGTCATGGAAAATAAAGTATGGACATGCCGTCATGGAAAATAAAGTATGGACATGCCGTCATGGAAAATAAAGTATGGACATGCCGTCATGGAAAATAAAGTATGGACATGCCGTCATGGAAAATAAAGTATGGACATACCGTCATGGAAAATAAAGTATGGACATGCCGTCATGGAAAATAAAGTATGGACATGCCGTCATGGAAAATAAAGTATGGACATGCCGTCATGGAAAATAAAGTATGGACATGCCGTCATGGAAAATAAAGTATGGACATGCTGTCATGGAAAATAAAGTATGGACATGCCGTCATGGAAAATAAAGTATGGACATGCCGTCATGGAAAATAAAGTATGGACATACCGTCATGGAAAATAAAGTATGGACATGCCGTCATGGAAAATAAAGTATGGACATGCCGTCATGGAAAATAAAGTATGGACATGCCGTCATGGAAAATAAAGTATGGACATACCGTCATGGAAAATAAAGTATGGACATGTCGTCATGGAAAATAAAGTATGGACATACCGTCATGGAAAATGGAAATGTAAGACCTTTAAAGAAAGATGGAGAGAGAGTGAGTAGAGGGGGAGGGGTATTTGGCTCTTCAGGGCAATGTTTCTTGTGTTGAGATGCTCACCTCCCCTCCTATACCCACATAACATGGTTCACTCAACATTCTACATACATCATATCTCTGCGATGCCAGCTTGTGGAAGGACCCCAGAGTCCACAGAGAAAGGTGGCCGTTTCAAGCCTGAGCGTAAATGAAGGGAAAACCAAGGTAGTGAAGATGGAAAGAGAAAGACAAAATGTTTCCAGAGAGCCACAAGTACAAGTTGGCAGTTCCATGTTTTGTAAAACGTAACAAAGACATTGGTGTGTACGGTATAAGTGCATTTTGAATGCATCAATCAAACCATACGGATTCTAACATAAGTAAATTGTTCTAGAAGTCTGCGAATTAACCCCACTTCCTTGGAAAAGTGAAGTGATGCAGTTTCTAGTGTGGCTGTGGTTCTGTGACCAGCCCAGCTCTACGTAGCAGTAAAGCCTGATTCACACCGCGGGCCAAACCATGCCTAACTGTGGCAGCCTGGCCTGGTTACGCCATGATGCTGGAACCATGCTTAACAGAACAATGTGAAAAGAAAATCCGAGCCAGCACGGTACGGTTAGAGTCAGCCCTATAGTGTCAATCAGCCATTAATGTGTCACACACCCTGTGGTTCAGGATACACAGCTCCCAGTCTACCCTCAAGGGTGGATATTTTTTGTCACAATGTGGGACTGTTGAACTAGGAACAAAGCAACCAACAGCCAACTCCACAAGGACTCAGGACTCTTCACTGGACAGCCACCTGTTTTACACAGCTGGTTTTAATGAAAGGTCATTTCAAACACTGTTCCACAACAGAGTGTGTTACTTAAACAGTGGACCTTTCATACTCAGTACTTAACTCACTGTGTTATTGACAAGTAGAGTATACAATAATAGACAAGACAATAATAGATTGGACTGGTAGAATGGGACTGGGAGGCTGACTGACCGGAGTAATTCACCTGTCCTCCAGGGGGTACATAACAACACCTGTGCCATAGACGTTACCGAGAAGAAAAAGAAGAAGAATATTGGTCATTTGCTGGGTGATATAACACCGTTTGTCTGCCTTCTAAGACTTTAGTTGCTCTGCGTCCTTACACAAGCCCCTAGTTTGCAACAACAAGCCCGTCACATGTCATTGTGGAAAGGGCTGGTCCACGATGGTCACCTTCCCCGAATCGGAAAAGATTGTCAAAAATAGTCATCAAAGTGCTCACGTTTAGTTTCAGTTATGTTTGAGGAGAGTTGTTGAGAGGTTAGCAGCAGTTGTGAGGTTTACATCACTATAGCCTGGGTTGATGTACTGACTAAAAGGGGGTTGTGTGCTCCTTGGTTGGATATCATTCTGATTGACATACACATCATCAAATAATGCGTGTGCTCCTGTGGATGGCACTCTGATTGACATCCAATAGCACCGCCCTACTGTTTAAAGTAAGGAGATGCAGTCAATTAAACCGTAATCCCCTTCTAAATCAGTTTGACTTCACTTCCGATAAAACAGGAAGTTTGTCCAATTGTGTTCACAGCACTTTGTAGGAAGTAGTTTCTGTAACCTTTAAAGCAGCGGAATGGGGACGTACTGTGTGTTGCTAGCCTAGCAGTGAGTGCCTCCTACTGTTTCATTTGTGTGTCTACCTCACTGCTAGGCCACAGAGCACACTGTCAACATGAACATTATCAATACATACACATGAGGTGGAGCTTGAGCAAGGACACAGAGCATTAGAAGACTGTCGTTTCAATGGAGCCCGTCCAGAAACAAAGGTACCGTAAGTGAGAAAAGCCAGAGACAGAGAATGTGGTGAAGAGGTGAGGAGGGCCGCTGTTGCAAGCCTTATGAAATAATACAAAATTACACATGATTGAAATGTATTTATGAGTTGTTGATGGTCCCAAAATGTGCTAGATAAATGCAAAGATAGCAGTACCAGATACCTCAGTTTACTTTTCTCTTATGAATAAAACATTTTTTTTGTCCGAGCCAATTTTACAAACTGAGGTGTGGACTTTGTTGTTAAGTTTAAGTTGCCTGAAAGTAGACTTTCTTTCTTTTCACGTGTCAATTTTTTTCTACCTTTTCCTACGTTTTCTCAGCCCCCCTTGAGCTCTTCTGGAATGTGTGTGTGTGTGTGTTAGTTGACCACAGCTGGCTTGAGCACAACCGTGCCGGAGGGGATGACCACCCAGGACAGGGGGTCATGGGAGGCCCCCGTGGAGAGGTTCAGCACCCCCCCACGATGAAGCTTGTCCTTCCCCTCCTCCCCCCCAATTTTCCCCTTGTGGTGACACCCGTGGTGGTGGGCCCTGCGCTCTGAGGCGGACGACCCCATGGATCCTCCTAGGGACACGGGCACCATGGTGGGCCCCAGCCCCAGGGCTGAGGAGGGGAAGGCCGGGGAGAGCCCCAGGGACGACTTGGTGGCCAGGCTCAGAGGAGAACCATTGAAGGACAGGATGGAGGTGGTGCAAGGGGAGCTGGGGCACCCCCCCAGCGTGCTCAGGTCCAGGGGCCGGGGGGCGAGGCGGGATAGAGGGATGGAGCCTGCCAGGCCCTGCAGAGCGTGGCCCCCCAGGAGAGCGGCAGCGGCGCTGGGGATGATGATATGGGCCCCACTGATGTAGCTCAGCTCCGACTCCCCCAGCTTCCCCCCTCCTCCACCCATCCCCACCCCCAGGGGACCCACCTTGAGCAGGGAGCTCAGCCCACCCGGAGAGCCTTGCTCCTGGGCTACAGAGTGGCCGTGGGCCTTGATGTGCTTACGGAGGGAGCTAGGGTCTGTGTAGCGCTTCAGGCAGCCGGCCATCTTGCAGTAGTAGGGCTTGTCCACGTAGTGGGTGCGTGTGTGCTTGAAGCGGTCGCTGGAGTTGGAGTAGCGCTTGTTGCAGCCCTCGTATGGACAGATGTACGGCTTCTCACCTGAGGAGAAAAGACATTCAGGTAAGTTATTCAATTCAATAAACTTGATTTGTTATTTTAGCGTTAGAGATTGCATGAAGGAAGGAATGTTTTCATGTTTATACAGCATACAAAAGAATGTGTGACTTTTACAGTGAGGGCGTCAGGTCAGGTCAGGTCAGGTCAGGTCAGGTCAGGTCAGGTCAGGTCTGGTCTGGTCTGGTCTGGTCTGGTCTGGTCTGGTCTGGTCTGGTCTGGTCTGTCTGTCTGTCTGTCTGTCTGTCTGTCTGTCTGTCTGTCTGTCTGACCAACCTGTGTGTGAGCGGTTGTGTATCTTGAGGTTCTCCAGGCGAGAGAAGCTCTTGTTGCAGGTGGGGCAGCGGTGAGGCTTCTCATTGGTGTGTGTACGGATATGGATAAGCATCTTGTACCTACAGACACACACAGACACACACACACACACACACACACACACACACACACACACACACACACACACACACACATTTTCTGTAAAGTTAGGAAGGTAGTTTTGAATGATACGACACACTCATAGAGGTGTTAAGACTGGTTTCATGAAGGAGTTCTGAATGTCTTATGTTGGACACATTTCAGTGGTTAGTTAATCATCTCAGTCATGATCTGAGGTCAATCTCACCTAGCGTTGAAGCCCCGCCCTTTGCGAGCGCAGCCGTCCCAGTGGCAGCAGTACCCAGAATCCTTTTCAGGTTTGACGTGGAAGTCGTTGACGTGGTCCACAAGGTCTTGCAGGGACTCAAAGAGAAGATGGCACTGGAGAGAGAGAGGGGGGAGAGAGAGATGGGGGAGAGAGAGATGGGGGAAAGAGAGATGGGGGGAGAGGGAGATGGGGGAAAGAGAGATGGGGGGAGAGGGAGATGGGGGAGAGAGGGGGGAGAGGGGGTGGAGAGAGGGGAGAGAGAGGGGAGAAGGAGAGGGGGAGAGGGAGAGGGGGGAGAGAGGGGGGGGGGGGGGAGAGGGGGGAGAGAGAGGGGGGGGGGGAGTGGTGGAAGACAGAGGGAGAATAATGTAAAAGAGAGAAAAGGTTGAACATCCACCACTGTCATTGTGAAATGTTAAAACAATGACCTTTGTAGTGTCTAGTTATGTCATGGTAACACCTGGCTGCAGAGCAAAATGGTCCTAGCCTGGTCCCAGATCTGTTTGTGCTGGCTTGTCAACTCCTGGTCTCGACAATGACCATTACATAGGAGTTGGCAAGACAACAGAAACTGATCTGGGCCCAGGCTAAAATGTTTCCCCCGTTGCATGACTTCCTGTGTCTCACCTTCCTCCAGCGACAGGCCAGCTGTTCGTCTGCTGAGAGATCGGGAGAGGCCCGCTTGTCATTGGGCTGGCCAATGAACATGGATGACGGCAGGTGGAGTCCGGCCCCAGCACCAATCGGCACGAAGAACTGGAAGGCCTGCGAGGAGGCTCTGCTCTCCACATAACGGATGTGAGCTGAGTCCTGAGAGAGAGGAGGAAGAGGATGAAGAGGATGGAGGAGGATTAGAGGTTAGAATGTCTGTCTTACTCCATCAAACACACACACACACACCTTCTCCTGTCCTTCTCCTGCTCCTGTCCCTCTCCTGTCCCTCTCCTTCTCCTGTCCCTCTCCTTCTCCTGTCCCTCTCCTTCTCCTGTCCCTCTCCTCTCCTGTCCCTCTCCTCTCCTGTCCTTCTCCTTCTCCTCTCCCTCTCCTCTCCTGTCCCTCTCCTTCTCCTGTCCCTCTCCTCTCCTGTCCCTCTCCTCTCCTGTCCCTCTCCTCTCCTGTCCCTCTGCTTCCACTCTGCGGTGTAAACATTCATATTTGGCTTAGGACATTATAAAAGCCAACAGTGGTGCTGTGAATGGATGGACCCATGCTCTGTAATGAGAGTCTTCTGTCTCAGGCCCTGTCCTCTGACTCAGCCTTGTTAGGACCAACAGCACACAGGCAACATTAGGGGCACAGAGCAGCTCCTAACACCCCTGTCACACTTCACATAAGGGAATCAGGTTGTGCTGGAGGGGATGGCACTGTTGATCAAACACATAATGTGTCCTGTGTTCCGTATAACAAGCTCCTCTCTCTGTCTCTCTCTCTCTGTGTTACTTGCACTCAGTGGCCTCGGGCATTGTGTGTGTGTGTGTGTGTGTGTGTGTGTGTGTGTGTGTGTGTGTGTGTGTGTGTGTGTGTGTGTGTGTGTGTGTGTGTGTGTGTGTGTGTGTGTGTGTGTGTGTGTGTGTGTGTGTGTGTGTGTGTGTGTGTAATCAGATTTACAGCGAGGTACAGCCATGCAGACCTCACGCCATCTAATTCAATTCGCTCCCAATTGTATTGAGAGCTGCTGGCTGTGGCCATTCAGCCTCTATCTGCTTCCCGGTGAGTCCCAGACAAGCACTCCCACAGACATGGGCACACACACACTCATACTGTACAACCGTGCACACACACAGATACATAAATGCATGCACACACAGCTGCCAAAACTAAGACACACGCACACACATACAAGCACACACAGACACAAAAACACACATACTGATGAATGCAGAAGCACAGCTGACTACCGGGAATTGGTCTCATTTTATGAGATTTGTCACATACACATTTGTTAGACAGCGAGAGGATTGTGGTCCAGTTGTAGTCATCTCTCTCTCTCTCTCTCTCTCTCTCTCTCTGCTCTCTCTGCTCTCTCTGTCTCTGTCTCTGTCTCTCTCTCTCTCTCTCTCTCTCTCTCTCTCTCTCTCTCTCTCTCTCTCTCTCTCTCTCTTTTTTCTCCCTCTCAGAAGAGAGTTGTCTCTGTTAATTCTTTAAAACCCCATCCAGTCACTCTGCACTTACTGACCTGTGACATAGTTTATAGTGTGTGTGAGCGTGTGTGTGAGCCCTCTTGTTGTCGCTGTGTTCCTGACTCTTTGTGTCGTGCTTCCTCGCCTTTTCTCATTAAAGATAATCTACTGGGAGAGGACGGTGTGACAGGATATCAGCTCTAACTGATACAGCTGGGATTGGCTGGGAAGCATCTCTCTTCCTCTTCCTCCTCCTCCTCCTCAATGGAACAGGACAATTCAGAAGTGTCCGTACTGTCAGATGGTTTCTACTCACCCCTGCAATGATGTGGTGGGAGACGGCGTTCCCGTTGGTCATCTCTGGGGAGCTGGAGGTGTGGCGGGAGGAGGGGGACGTACTGAGGTCCACGGCCGGCGGGGTGGGGGGCGTCTCTGACCTCTCCCGGGAGACCACCAGCACACCTGTGGAAGGGTGAGGAGGGATCAGACTCTGTCAGATCGGTCGGTCAGAGTACCTAACACCTGTGGGTGTGTGATCTGATTAGAGGGATTGATTGGCAGTGTGTTACAGCAATGGGTTCACCCACTCTTCTCTTTGTGTTCAAAAAAACTTGTTCATGTATGAGGTCAGGTTTTGTGTTGTTAGTACGTCCTATCTAATGCCATGTCAGCCATGAATAGAATATGGGAATTTGTACTGCTGTTGAGCCCCTGTGTTACCCACCTCTGTGTGTGTGTGTGTCGTCATGTGTGTCGTCACCCACCTGTGTGTGGCGAGGCCGGGGAGGCGGGCACTATGACGGCTGTGCCATCATCAGCCATGCGGAGCTGCCGGGCGCGCTTGAAGGGTATCGGAGAGAGGGTGAGGGTGGGGGGGGACCATGCACCCCTGTCCCGCCCGTTGACACGCCCCCGGGGGAGCATTAGGTCCAATGGCTCGTCCAGGGACAGCATGGCTGCAGCCCACGGACCTCCCACCTGCACAGACAACCAATCAGAGAAGGTCAGGTATTCAGTCGTGATGGTGGGAAACATTTATACAGTTCCATATTGGGATATTATTTTTGGTAATATATCATATCATATTGTTTTGACAATATCGCAATATTATTTTGCTCTAGGTGGTTGTACCTGCCTGGACCAAAACTCTTTCATAACTTGTTCACTGTCTTCTTTTTAAACAGGGAGACAATTTGTTTTCAGCACTTTTATTTCTATGACTGATCAAAACTCATTTTCTCATGTCTCTCTGCCTCTCTCTCTCTCTGTCTCTCTGTCCTATCTGTCTCTCTGTATCTCTGCCTCTCTGTCTCTCTCTGTCTCTGTCTCTCTCTGTCTCTCTGTCCTATCTGTCTCTCTGTCCTATCTGTCTCTCTGCCTCTCTGTCTCTCTGCCTCTCTGTCTCTCTGCCTCTCTCTGTCTCTCTGTCCTATGCCTCTATGTCTCTCTGTCTCTCTGTCTCTCTACCTCTCTGCCTCTCTATCTCTCTGTCTCTCTGTCTCTCTGCAGCAGACATAGTGAGTAATATGTTAGGAACATAGAATCACAAAATCACAGTATCAAATCGCAATACATATTGTATCAAGACCAAAGTATCGTGAAAATATCATATTGTGAGATCCCTGGAAATGGCCAGCCCTAGTATTCAGCCAATCATACTTGGAGAGAGTGGCCAGCCCTAGTATTCAGCCAATCATACTTGGAGAGAGTGGCCAGCCCTAGTATTCAGCCAATCATACTTGGAGAGAGAGAGTGGCCAGCCCTAGTATTCAGCCAATCATACTTGGAGAGAGTGGCCAGCCCTAGTATTCAGCCAATCATACTTGGAGAGAGAGAGTGGCCAGCCCTAGTATTCAGCCAATCATACTTGGAGAGAGTGGCCAGCCCTAGTATTCAGCCAATCATACTTGGAGAGAGAGAGTGGCCAGCCCTAGTATTCAGCCAATCATACTTGGAGAGAGTGGCCAGCCCTAGTATTCAGCCAATCATACTTGGAGAGAGTGGCCAGCCCTAGTATTCAGCCAATCATACTTGGAGAGAGTGGCCAGCCCTAGTATTCAGCCAATCATACTTGGAGAGAGTGGCCAGCCCTAGTATTCAGCCAATCATACTTGGAGAGAGTGGCCAGCCCTAGTATTCAGCCAATCATACTTGGAGAGAGTGCAATGGCTCTATTCCCACAGACTTCCGACCTGCACAGAGATAGTGGTTAGAGACAGGTAGCCTAGTGGTTAGAGTGTTGGGCCAGTAACCAGAAGGTTGCAAGATCGAATCCCCGGGCTGACAAGGTAAAAATATGTCGTTCTGTCCCTGAACAAGGCAGTTAACCCACTGTTCCTAGGCCGTCATTGAAAATAAGAATTTGTTCTTAACTGACTTGCCTAGCTAAATTAAAATAAATATTGAACGTGGGTTTTAATATCAAATACACTTATTTCATATAATAATACTGGTATATGACTGGTATGGCCTCTGTTTAATACAGGGACAGGTTAGAGGAGGACCTCTGTTTAATACAGGGACAGGTTAGAGGATGACCTCTGTTTAATACAGGGACAGGTTAGAGGATGGCTCTGTTTAATACAGGGACAGGTTAGAGGATGACCTCTGTTTAATACAGGGACAGGTTAGAGGATGACCTCTGTTTAATACAGGGACAGGTTAGATGATGACCTCTGTTTAATACAGGGACAGGTTAGAGGAGGACCTCTGTTTAATACAGGGACAGGTTAGAGGATGACCTCTGTTTAATACAGGGACAGGTTAGAGGAGGACCTCTGTTTAATACAGGGACAGGTTAGAGGAGGACCTCTTTTTAATACAGGGACAGGTTAGAGGATGGCTCTGTTTAATACAGGGACAGGTTAGAGGATGACCTCTGTTTAATACAGGGACAGGTTAGAGGAGGACCTCTGTTTAATACAGGGACAGGTTAGAGGAGGACCTCTGTTTAATACAGGGACAGGTTAGAGGATGACCTCTGTTTAATACAGGGACAGGTTAGAGGAGGACCTCTGTTTAATACAGGGACAGGTTAGAGGATGACCTCTGTTTAATACAGGGACAGGTTAGAGGAGGACCTCTGTTTAATACAGGGACAGGTTAGAGGATGACCTCTGTTTAATACAGGGACAGGTTAGAGGAGGACCTCTGTTTAATACAGGGACAGGTTAGAGGAGGACCTCTGTTTAATACAGGGACAGGTTAGAGGATGGCTCTGTTTAATACAGGGACAGGTTAGAGGAGGACCTCTGTTTAATACAGGGACAGGTTAGAGGAGGACCTCTGTTTAATACAGGGACAGGTTAGAGGAGGACCTCTGTTTAATACAGGGACAGGTTAGAGGATGACCTCTGTTTAATACAGGGACAGGTTAGAGGATGACCTCTGTTTAATACAGGGACAGGTTAGAGGAGGACCTCTGTTTAATACAGGGACAGGTTAGAGGATGGCTCTGTTTAATACAGGGACAGGTTAGAGGATGGCTCTGTTTAATACAGGGACAGGTTAGAGGATGACCTCTGTTTAATACAGGGACAGGTTAGAGGAGGACCTCTGTTTAATACAGGGACAGGTTAGAGGAGGACCTCTGTTTAATACAGGGACAGGTTAGAGGATGACCTCTGTTTAATACAGGGACAGGTTAGAGGATGACCTCTGTTTAATACAGCGACAAGTTAGAGGAGGACCTCTGTTTAATACAGGGACAGGTTAGAGGATGACCTCTGTTTAATACAGGGACAGGTTAGAGGAGGACCTCTGTTTAATACAGGGACAGGTTAGAGGATGACCTCTGTTTAATACAGGGACAGGTTAGAGGATGACCTCTGTTTAATACAGGGACAGGTTAGAGGAGGACCTCTGTTTAATACAGGGACAAGTTAGAGGATGACCTCTGTTTAATACAGGGACAGGTTAGAGGATGACCTCTGTTTAATACAGGGACAGGTTAGATGATGACCTCTGTTTAATACAGGGACAGGTTAGAGGATGACTCTGTTTAATACAGGGACAGGTTAGAGGATGACCTCTGTTTAATACAGGGACAGGTTAGAGGAGGACCTCTGTTTAATACAGGGACAGGTTAGAGGAGGACCTCTGTTTAATACAGGGACAGGTTAGAGGATGACCTCTGTTTAATACAGGGACAGGTTAGAGGAGGACCTCTGTTTAATACAGGGACAGGTTAGAGGAGGACCTCTGTTTAATACAGGGACAGGTTAGATGATGGCTCTGTTTAATACAGGGACAGGTTAGAGGAGGACCTCTGTTTAATACAGGGACAGGTTAGAGGATGACCTCTGTTTAATACAGGGACAGGTTAGAGGATGACCTCTGGCATATTCTGAATTCTTCTTTAATATCCAACCACATGAATGTTGCATAACTAAACAGCCTTACCCTGCCTCCTAGTAATGCACATGTACACTCAAACGAAACACACAGTCTCCCCCCTCCCCCACTGTCCTCCCCCCTCCCCCCACACACACACTTCTCCCAGTGTCCCCTCCCTCCCTCCTGTGACCTTTGCTCACACACTCTTCCACAGGAATGTCTACAATCCAATCCAGATGCTCACCCTGACCCCTCCACCCCCTAACTCCCTCCGGCCACTGCCCTCTAGCCCCCCTGGCCAGCACCTCCCAATCGCTATGGACCTTGCAGCCCCACTGCATGACCCCCTCTCTCAGCCCATCAGCCCCCACTCAGTTCCACTTTACACACATGCACACACACACACACACACACACACACAAACACACACAGCCTGACACCGACAGCCCCCATACCACTCAGGCCCACTGAACACACTGGCCCCTTCTCCCATCTCCAGGGTCTGATCAACTCACCTCTGGGGGACCCCTCTCCTGCCCCTGTAACTCCACTAACCAGTGGCGACTGGAGCTCCAATCACGGTATCCTTCCCACAACTATCATCCAATCAGCAACACCTCAGACTTCCAAGCTCATTTTAACCTTTATTTCATGATGCATGAAGTGATATTCTTCAAGAATATACAGGATTAATATCACTAATATAACAACTGTAAATAGTTTTAGATAAAAGCGTCTGCTAAATGTCCAAAGTAATATAGAATATGTAACAATACACCACCACTATTCTCTCAGTCTCTGAGTAACACACAGTAGTACAGTAGTCCAGTTACATTTAAAGGGTGTTATTGGCATGGGAAACATATGTTTACATTGCCAAAGCAAATGGAATAGACAAGAAACAAAAGGGAAATAAACAAAGGAAACTTTAGTGAACATTACACTCACAAAATGTTTTAAAGAATAAAGACATTTCAAATGTTATATTATTGTCTATGTACAGTGTTTAAACAACGGGCAAGTAGTTGAAGTATGAAAGGTAAATAAACAGATAAATATAGGTTGTATTTACAATGTTGTTTGCTTTGTGGGGGAATGTGTGGACATTGCTTCCTTTTAGGAGGTTGATAACTAGCAGGTGTAGTCATAATTCTGCTCTGCATACATTGTTTGGGGTTTTGCGTTGAACACAAAGTATATTTTGTCAGAATTCTGCATGTGGATTCTCAATTGGGTGTTTGTCCCATTTTGTGAATTATTGGTTGGTGAGTGGACCTCAGACCTCACAACCATAGAGGGCAACTCTCTCTCTCTCTCAATTGCTCGCTTGTTCTCTCTCTCTCTCTCTCTCTCTCTCTTTCTCACTTTCACTCTCTCTCTCTGTCCCTCTCTCTCTCTATCTATGTCTCTCTCAATTCAATTTCAATTTATCTCTCTGTCTCCTCCCTCAGTCACAGTACTGTCTATATTTCTGCCACACAGCTCTAATACACACACTGATCTACTCCTGCCCCCAGCTGACACATAAACAAACACACACACAAGCAATTATCCTACTGTAATTTCCACAAATCCTGCCCCGGCTTTTCTCTCCCTCTCTCCTCTCTCTCTCTCTCTCTCTCTCTCTCTCTCTCTCTCTCTCTCTCTCTCTCTCTCTCTCTCTCTCTCTCTCTCTCTCTCTCTCTCTCTCTCTCTCAAACAGACACCCCCCCACACATACCCACACTCACTCCCTCATACACATACTTACACAAACACAGAGCTGCGCTGCGGCGGTGCAGAACTGAATGGTGGTCTTTGAGAGCGAGTTTGGCCAGGGGCCACATGAGGAAAAGCTGTGTCTGAGAGGGGAAGGGGTCACCATGTTCAGCCACCCCACCGCCACAACCCAGCCCAGGGGGATAGCAGGCCTGATCAGCAGGAGATAGCAGGGGATGACACACACACAGGAAGGCATACACAGAGCGGAACACACACAAACAGAGCGGGACACACACACACACACCCACATACACACACACACAGGAGGAAAAACACACACACAGAGAGTGGGACATACACAAACAGAGTGGGACACACACACACACGTACATACACACACACACACAGGAGGGAAAACACACACAGAGAGCGGGACACACACACACACACACACAAAGAGCGCTCAACTAATTTCTACACACTGCAGAGAATACCACATGACCTGTGTTCTAATCTAAAGACACAAATAACTGATGTCCGGAGCACTGTAACATAACCTAGTAGAGCACTGTAACATAACCTAGTAGAGACCTGTAAAATAACCTAGTGGAGACCTGTAACATAACCTAGTGGAGACCTGTAACATAACCTAGTGGAGACCTGTAACATAACCTAGTGGAGACCTGTAACATAACCTAGTGGAGCACTGTAACATAACCTAGTGGAGACCTGTAACATAACCTAGTGGAGCACTGTAACATAACCTAGTGGAGCACAGTAACATAACCTAGTGGAGACCTGTAACATAACCTAGTGGAGACCTGTAACATAACCTAGTGGAGACCTGTAACATAACCTAGTGGAGCACAGTAACATAACCTAGTGGAGACCTGTAACATAACCTAGTGGATACCTGTAACATAACCTAGTGGAGACCTGTAACATAACCTAGTGGAGACCTGTAACATAACCTAGTGGAGACCTGTAACATAACCTAGTGGAGACCTGTAACATAACCTAGTGGAGACCTGTAACATAACCTAGTGGAGACCTGTAACATAACCTAGTGGAGACCTGTAACATAACCTAGTGGAGACCTGTAACATAACCTAGTGGAGCACAGTAACATAACCTAGTGGAGACCTGTAACATAACCTAGTAGAGACCTGTAACATAACCTAGTAGAGACCTGTAACATAACCTAGTGGAGCACAGTAACATAACCTAGTGGAGACCTGTAACATAACCTAGTGGAGACCTGTAACATAACCTAGTGGAGACCTGTAACATAACCTAGTGGAGACCTGTAACATAACCTAGTGGAGACCTGTAACATAACCTAGTAGAGACCTGTAACATAACCTAGTGGAGATCTGTAACATAACCTAGTGGAGCCCTGTAACATAACCTAGTGGAGACCTGTAACATAACCTAGTGGAGACCTGTAACATAACGTAGTGGAGACCTGTAACATGACCTAGTGGAGCCCTGTAACATAACCTAGTGGAGACCTGTAACATAACCTAGTGGAGCCCTGTAACATAACCTAGTGGAGCCCTGTAACATAACCTAGTGGAGACCTGTAACATAACGTAGTGGAGACCTGTAACATAACCTAGTGGAGACCTGTAACATAACCTAGTGGAGACCTGTAACATAACCTAGTGGAGACCTGTAACATAACCTAGTGGAGCACAGTAACATAACCTAGTGGAGACCTGTAACATAACCTAGTGGAGACCTGTAACATAACCTAGTGGAGACCTGTAACATAACCTGGTGGAGACCTGTAACATAACCTAGTGGAGACCTGTAACATAATCTAGTGGAGACCTGTAACATAACCTAGTGGAGACCTGTAACATAACCTAGTGGAGACCTGTAACATAACCTAGTGGAGACCTGTAACATAACCTAGTGGAGACCTGTAACATAACCTAGTGGAGACCTGTAACATAACCTAGTGGAGACCTGTAACATAACCTAGTGGAGACCTGTAACATAACCTAGTGGAGACCTGTAACATAACCTAGTGGAGCACAGTAACATAACCTAGTGGAGACCTGTAACATAACCTAGTGGAGACCTGTAACATAACCTAGTGGAGCACAGTAACATAACCTAGTGGAGACCTGTAACATAACCTAGTAGAGACCTGTAACATAACCTAGTAGAGACCTGTAACATAACCTAGTGGAGACCTGTAACATAACCTAGTGGATACCTGTAACATAACCTAGTGGAGACCTGTAACATAACCTAGTGGAGCACAGTAACATAACCTAGTGGAGACCTGTAACATAACCTAGTGGAGACCTGTAACATAACCTAGTGGAGACCTGTAACATAACCTAGTGGAGACCTGTAACATAACCTAGTGGAGCACAGTAACATAACCTAGTGGAGACCTGTAACATAACGTAGTGGAGATCTGTAACATAACCTAGTGGAGACCTGTAACATAACCTAGTGGAGACCTGTAACATAACCTAGTGGAGACCTGTAACATAACCTAGTGGATACCTGTAACATAACCTAGTGGAGACCTGTAACATAACGTAGTGGAGATCTGTAACATAACCTAGTGGAGACCTGTAACATAACCTAGTGGAGCACAGTAACATAACCTAGTGGATACCTGTAACATAACCTAGTGGAGACCTGTAACATAACGTAGTGGAGATCTGTAACATAACCTAGTGGAGACCTGTAACATAACCTAGTGGAGACCTGTAACATAACCTAGTGGAGACCTGTAACATAACCTAGTGGAGACCTGTAACATAACCTAGTGGAGACCTGTAACATAATCTAGTGGAGACCTGTAACATAACCTAGTGGAGACCTGTAACATAACCTAGTGGAGACCTGTAACATAACCTAGTGGAGACCTGTAACATAATCTAGTGGAGACCTGTAACATAACCTAGTGGAGACCTGTAACATAACCTAGTGGAGACCTGTAACATAACCTAGTAGAGACCTGTAACATAACCTAGTGGAGAAAAAATGTAGTGGAGACCTGTAACATAACATAGTGGAGACCTGTAACATAACGTAGTGGAGACCTGTAACATAACCTAGTAGAGACCTGTAACATAACGTAGTGGAGACCTGTAACATAACCTAGTAGAGACCTGTAACATAACCTAGTGGAGAAAAAATGTAGTGGAGACCTGTAACATAACATAGTGGAGACCTGTAACATAACGTAGTGGAGACCTGTAACATAACCTAGTAGAGACCTGTAACATAATCTAGTGGAGACCTGTAACATAACCTAGTGGAGACCTGTAACATAACCTAGTGGAGACCTGTAACATAACCTAGTGGAGCACAGTAACATAACCTAGTGGAGACCTGTAACATAACCTAGTGGAGCACAGTAACATAACCTAGTGGAGACCTGTAACATAACCTAGTGGAGACCTGTAACATAACCTAGTGGAGACCTGTAACATAACCTAGTGGAGACCTGTAACATAACCTAGTGGAGACCTGTAACATAACCTAGTGGAGACCTGTAACATAACCTAGTGGAGACCTGTAACATAACCTAGTGGAGACCTGTAACATAACCTAGTGGAGACCTGTAACATAACCTAGTGGAGACCTGTAACATAACATAGTGGAGACCTGTAACATAACCTAGTGGAGACCTGTAACATAACCTAGTGGAGACCTGTAACATAACCTAGTGGAGACCTGTAACATAACCTAGTGGAGACCTGTAACATAACCTAGTGGAGACCTGTAACATAACCTAGTGGAGACCTGTAACATAACCTAGTGGAGACCTGTAACATAACCTAGTGGAGACCTGTAACATAACCTAGTGGAGACCTGTAACATAATCTAGTCAGCGGTAAGTGGAGGGGAGTCCTTCATCCATTTTTCAAAGCACAGCAATACAAACCATACGTGCTGGAGGGACAGATCATAATGCCTCGCTGCAGAAAGGTGCATTGGTAATATGACATACTCTCTCGCAAGGTGACGCCAACTGACAAGTTCATTAGCAATTGTCTAATCATGAAATACCCATACAACGTACAGACAACATATAACCAAAAAGTATACACAGAATGATCATGTTACTGATGGCATTCTGCCCATGGTCAGGTTGGTATCAGGTCAGTAAGAGAAGTTAATATACAATCTGTTGTATCTCCTGTCTCTTGCTGTCTGGCTCACTTTCAGAGCAATCAGGTCACATTGGTGGGCACTAGAACCTATCCTTTCAAAGGACACTAGCCCCACCCTAAATCATAACCCTAATAATTTATGTGGGGCTAAACCACGCCTACCACCCCTCTGATTGGTCCTTTGGTCATTTGAGTCCTTCCCAAGGATTCGTTTTAATACCGACTCACCTGTATAATGTATTGATGTTCCCAGAGGTAGAGTAGTAGTAGGAGATAGGTAGAGCCTTGACAAGAACTTAGTTAATCATTTTCATGTTTTTGATATCTAATTCAGAGTAATGTCCTACAGTGACCTGTGTCTCCCACCTTGAAAGTGTGTGTGTGTACGTGTGTACGTGTGTGTTCTCTGTCCTGACAGATTCCAACAGTTTATATCTGTCTAACCCCACATATGTCAACACTACAAGGCAATCACCTGCTTCATACACACTCCAGCCACAGACTGATAAACACACACAATATCACATGATGTTTGAATAAGAGTGTGTTGTAACCTGACCAATGAGGTAGAAGATGGATAAGAATGGATAATGGATACCAGACCTGCATTCAAATAGTATTTGAATACTAATAATGTAAACTTTAGCTGTGCTTGATTGAGCTTTTCACACTCACGGAAAATGGGCCACAAATGCCCTGGCTCCGTCTCCCTCCCCTTCTCCCTCTGTCTGCTTCTCTTACCACATGTACCCAGAGAGTCTGGGTACACGTGGTAACTTCATCAAGCCTCTACCAGCAGAGTAGATCTCCCTCTGTCTGCTTCTCTGACCTCCTGAGAGTCTGGGTACATGTGGTAACTTCATCAAGCCTCTACCAGCAGAGTAGATCTCCCTCTGTCTGCTTCTCTGACCTCCTGAGAGTCTGGGTACATGTGGTAACTTCATCAAGCCTCTACCAGCAGAGTAGATCTCCCTCTGTCTGCTTCTCTGGCCTCCTGAGAGTCTGGGTACATGTGGTAACTTCATCAAGCCTCTACCAGCAGAGTAGATCTCCCTCTGTCTGCTTCTCTGACCTCCTGAGAGTCTGGGTACATGTGGTAACTTCATCAAGCCTCTACCAGCAGAGTAGATCTCCCTCTGTCTGCTTCTCTGACCTCCTGAGAGTCTGGGTACATGTGGTAACTTCATCAAGCCTCTACCAGCAGAGTAGATCTCCCTCTGTCTGCTTCTCTGACCTCCAGAGAGTCTGGGTACATGTGGTAACTTCATCAAGCCTCTACCAGCAGAGTAGATCTCCCTCTGTCTGCTTCTCTGGCCTCCTGAGAGTCTGGGTACATGTGGTAACTTCATCAAGCCTCTACCAGCAGAGTAGATCTCCCTCTGTCTGCTTCTCTGGCCTCCTGAGAGTCTGGGTACATGTGGTAACTTCATCAAGCCTCTACCAGCAGAGTAGATCTCCCTCTGTCTGCTTCTCTGACCTCCTGAGAGTCTGGGTACATGTGGTAACTTCATCAAGCCTCTACCAGCAGAGTAGATCTCCCTCTGTCTGCTTCTCTGACCTCCTGAGAGTCTGGGTACATGTGGTAACTTCATCAAGCCTCTACCAGCAGAGTAGATCTCTCTCTGTCTGCTTCTCTGACCTCCTGAGAGTCTGGGTACATGTGGTAACTTCATCAAGCCTCTACCAGCAGAGTAGATCTCTCTCTGTCTGCTTCTCTGACCTCCTGAGAGTCTGGGTACATGTGGTAACTTCATCAAGCCTCTACCAGCAGAGTAGATCTCTCTCTGTCTGCTTCTCTGACCTCCTGAGAGTCTGGGTACATGTGGTAACTTCATCAAGCCTCTACCAGCAGAGTAGATCTCCCTCTGTCTGCTTCTCTGACCTCCTGAGAGTCTGGGTACATGTGGTAACTTCATCAAGCCTCTACCAGCAGAGTAGATCTCCCTCTAAGTTGTGTAACTCACATCACACACTGCCAACGTGTTTAAGTTTATGTTTGTTTGTCTAATGTAGCAGAAAATACACCGTCATCCCCTTTAAACTGTCAAATCCCTCCCTGTGATGCCTCGTCACTTTACCCCTATACATATCTACCTCTTTCCCTCCAGTATCCCTGCACATTGTAAATATGCTGTTGGAACTGACCCTGTATATAACTTCTTACTTTCTCGTGTTCTTGTTATTTTATATTTCTGTGTGTTTCTGTTCTACCTTCTGTTATTTGTAGTGTTACATTGATATTGAATACTGCATTGTTGGGTTTAGAGGTGGCAAGAAAGGCATTTCTGTACTTATGCACGTGACATTAAAACTGGAAACGGCCCCTGAGCCCCCATCAGATCCCTTCCTGTGGCTGATGGTTCTATCAGTGTGCTCCATTCTCCGTGGTGCCTGGGGCAGAATCCACTGCGGGGGTCTGGACACAAAAGCCCCTCTTATATCCCACACACCCCAATAGCTCCACGTGTAAACCATTACAAGACCTGACCTGAGGACAGATGCTATACATCATCTTCATCATCTTTAACTAGCCCAACCATGCTAACATTAGCCTGGTCCCAGATCTGTCTGTGCTGTCTTGCCAACTCCTATGGTTATTTACGCCAAACAGTGACAATAACCATAGGAGTTAGCAAGCTGTCACCCTATAAATTGAGCAATCCAACAGTGGTACAGTCCAGGCTGTCATACAGGCTGGGTTGGAATGTTGCAATACCCTGGAAAAAAAGAGGGGGTGAGGGAGAGACATGCTAAGGATACTGTTAGAGCTGTATCTAGAACATGTCTCAAAGAGTCCTATGTAACAGTTTACTGTACATGACAGCAATCATCTCTCAAGAATAGAATGATGAATAGCATGTGATCGGCCCTTTAGAAATACTAGGCACATTCAGAGCAACTATAAAATGGTCCCCTCTTGAGGTCCGCCTGGCCATACTGTTCTCATGTCCCTGTTTAGTACTAGAGGGTATGTTGAAAAAGTGAATCAGTGGTGCTGGAAATGAATGACTCTGCTGCATGTTGATTCACCTCAGGATACCCTCTCTTTACACTAATGACTTTGGAGAAGGGCCCTGGCTGCCTGGAAGTGAGTCAGTGTGGATTCTAGAACCAGCGGAGGTCAGAAGGAAGGGGGAGCTAGCTGGCCATGTGTGTGTGTGTGTACGGCCCAGTCAGTGATTTAAGAGGGGGCAGTGGCGGGATGGCGGGAGGCTGTGAAGTTTGGGGAAGGGGTGTTGCTCGGCCCCTGTGCAGACTTCCTCACTCAGCCGTGGGGTCGCTAGCCTCTTTGAAAGGCGGCTTTGTGCCTCTCCGGAGCCCCCCCTCTCGCCCCTGCCAAGGCAAAGCAAACACAGGCTGTAACAGCTGAATGAGAGCGAGGGGGGTGAGGACAGTGAATGAGAGGTCTGTGTCTCCTCTGTTTTACCTCCCTTTCCCATCCTATTCCAGGTTCTTTTCTACCTCCCCTGTAAGGAAGTACCCAACTCAACACACTTCCCTTTGGCGCTTTGGAGAGGTGAGGTGGAGGGTGGGGAGAGGTAATGCATATGCTGGGTGGTGAGCAAGTCAGAGGGATGGTTGGGTGAAGTGGAAGGTCACATGGGGGAGAGGTGGAAGGTCACATGGGGGAAAGGTGGAAGGTCACATGGGGGGAGAGGTGGAAGGTCACATGGGGGGAGAGGTGGAAGGTGACATGAGGGGTGAGGTGGAAGGTGACATGGGGGAGAGGTGGAAGGTCACATGGGGGGAGAGGTGGAAGGTGACATGGGGGAGAGGTGGAAGGTGACATGGCAGAGAGGTGGAAGGTCACATGGGGGAGAGGTGTGGAAGGTCACATGGGGGGAGAGGTGGAATGTGACATTGGGGAGAGGTGGAAGATCACATGGGGGGAGAGGTGGAAGGTCAAGTCAGAGGGATGGTTGGGTGAAGTGGAAGGTCACATGGGGGAGAGGTGGAAGGTCACATGGGGGGAGAGGTGGAAGGTCACATGGGGGAGAGGTGGAAGGTGACATGAGGGGTGAGGTGGAAGGTGACATGGCAGAGAGGTGGAAGGTCACATGGGGGAGAGGTGGAAGGTCACATGGGGGGAGAGGTGGAATGTGACATTGGGGAGAGGTGGAAGATCACATGGGGGGAGAGGTGGAAGGTCAAGTCAGAGGGATGGTTGGGTGAAGTGGAAGGTCACATGGGGGAGAGATGGAAGGTCACATGGGGGGAGAGGTGGAAGATGACATGAGGGGTGAGGTGGAAGGTGACATGGGGGAGAGTTGGAGGGTGACATGGCAGAGAGGTGGAAGGTAACATGGGGGAGAGGTGGAAGGTGACGGTGGAGAGAGGTGGAAGGTCACATGGGGGAGAGATGGAAGATCACATGGGGGAGAGGTGGAAGGTCACATGGGGGGAGAGGTGGAAGGTGACATGAGGGGTGAGGTGGAAGGTGACATGGCAGAGAGGTGGAAGGTGACTTGGGGGAGAGGTGGAAGGTTACAAGGGGGGAGAGGTGGAAGATGACATTGGGGAGAGGTGAAAGATCACATGGGGGGAGAGATGGAAGGTCACATGGGGGAGAGGTGGAAGATCACATGGGGGGAGAGGTGGAAGGTCACATGGGGGAGAGGTGGAAGATCACATGGGGGGAGAGGTGGAAGGTTACATGGGGGAGAGGTGGAAGGTTACATGGGGGAGAGGTGGAAGGTCACATGGGGGGAGAGGTGGAAGGTCACATGGAGGAGAGGTGGAAGGTGACATGGCAGAGAGGTGGAAGGTGACATGGCAGAGAGGTGGAAGGTGACATGGCAGAGAGGTGGAAGGTGACATGGGGGAGGGGTGGAAGGTCACATGGGGGGAGAGGTGGAAGGTCACATGGAGGAGAGGTGGAAGGTGACATGGCAGAGAGGTGGAAGGTGACATGGGGGAGGGGTGAAAGGTCACATGGGGGGAGAGGTGGAAGGTGACGGTGGAGAGAGGTGGAAGGTCACATGGGGGAGAGGTGGAAGATCACATGGGGGGAGAGGTAGAAGGTGACATGAGGGGTGAGGTGGAAGGTGACTTGGGGGAGAGGTGGAAGGTGACATAACAGAGAGGTGGAAGGTGACATGGGGGAGAGGTGGAAGGTCACATGGGGGAGAGGTGGAAGGTGACATTGGGGAGAGGTGGAAGATCACATGGGGGGAGAGGTGGAAGCTCACATGGGGGGAGACGTGGAAGGTCACATGGGGGAGAGGTGGAAGATCACATGGGGGGAGAGGTGGAAGGTGATATGGCAGAGAGGTGGAAGGTGACATGGGGGAGAGGTGGAAGGTCACATGGGGGGAGAGGTGGAAGGTGACGGTGGAGCGAGGTGGAAGGTCACATGGGGGAGAGATGGAAAATCACATGGGGGGAGAGGTGGAAGATCACATGGGGGGAGAGGTAGAAGGTGACATGAGGGGTGATGTGGAAGGTGACATGGGGGAGAGGTGGAAGGTGCATGGGGGAGAGGTGAGGGTGCATGGGGGAGAGGTGGAAGGTGACGGTGGAGCGAGGTGGAAGGTGCATGGGGGAGAGGTGAGGGTGCATGGGGAGAGGTGGAAGATGCATGGGGGAGAGGTGAGGGTGAGGTGGGTGGTGGGTGGGAGCTAGATTAGGTGAAGGGTCAGGAGGATGTAGTGGGATGGGGTGTTTGAACACCTCTACTGTTCCAGGCTGGATCAGTGATGACCTCTGACCCTGCTCTGACCTACTGATCTTTACCCTATTATATCAGATTAGATATACACTTAGTGTTATATTTCAGTGTAGCAAGACACTGTGGATACTGGAGTAGGCTCTGGGAGAAATTAATCTATGGTATAACAAGACCAAAATGATGTCATGGATGGATCTCGTGTGTGTGTGTGTGTGTGTGTGTGTGTGTGTGTGTGTGTGTGTGTGTGTGTGTGAGAGAGAGAGATCATAACCCCTTCTCTGAGCCTGATTGTAACTGATCTCCCTCCTGCTGTGGCCCGCAGGAGGGAGCTCTCTCAGTGCTTCCACACACACTGGCTGTGATCCTATCCCACAATCCAAGGCCTCAGAGGGAGGTCCTCCTGTGTCCTAGTTCTGGCTCTCACACACATTCACAGAAGGAGCTGAACTGTTCACTTCTTCCCTCAGCCCCAACCACCATTATCTTATGTTATCTGGAAGGGATTACTCTCTAGCTCAACTCTCTTGCATTAGTTAGGATAACATTTATGGGTCAGCCATAAAGTGGAGATCTATAATATGTCCTCATCTGGTACCAGTCTCTTTGCAGTTTCCATGAGGTTTCAGTGTTAGCAATGGCACTGAGTGAAACCTTTTTTATTTAACCTTTATTTAACAGTTAAGAACAAATTCTTATTTACAATGACGGCCTAGGAACAGCCTTGTTCATGGGCAGCATGACAGATTTTTACCTTGTCAGCTCGGGGATTCGATTTTGCAGCCTTTCGGTTACTGGCCCAATGCTCTAACCACTAGGCTACCTGCCGCCCCTGAGGTCATTTGACACATAATGGCGTCCGTTGTTCACACCTCAAGCAAGTCACTTTGCAGTGGAGCTGTCTCCAGGCCTGCAGGTTTCTAAGCCCTCTGAGCCCAGCGGAGTGCAGATACTGCAGCCAGGCCAGGTGGGAGAGATGAGGCCTCAGGTGTGACTGGCTAATACGGGTGGGGTGTGAACTTTAACCTCAACCATTTAAACAGAATTCCACTGCACTGTTTGCTGGGATACCAGTCTAGAAGCCTGGTGAAACCAGACTAGGGTTTAATTCAGGTAGTTTTCCCAAAATTCCCAGTCGGATGATTACTGGAATCACGAGGGAATAAGCAGAAAGTCCAGAATCCTCCAACCAGGATTTCACCAACATTTTTGTACTTTTACTCCACAATTGATCCAATTGGTAGTTACAGTCTTGTCCCATCGCTGCAACTTGCATACGGACTCGGGAGAGTTGATGTTAAGAGCCATGCGTCCTCCGAAACACAACCCTGCAAAGTCGCACTGCTTCTTGACACACTACTCGCCTAACCCGGAAGCCAGCCGCACCAACGTGTTGGAGGAAACACCGTCCAGCTGGCTACCGAAGTGAGTTTGCAGGTGCCCGGCCCACCACAAGTAGTTGCTAGAGCGCGATGGGACAATGACATCCCAACCAGCCAAACCCTCCCCTAATCCAGACGACGCTGGGCCAGCTGTGCACCGCCTCATGGGTCTCTCAGTCACGGCTGGCTGTGGCACAGCCTGGGATCGAACCCGGGTCTGTAGTGACACCTCAAGCACTGTGCCTTATACCGCTGTGCCACTCGGGAGGCCCGCAATGTTGTAATTCTAAACCAGACTGAATTCTGTGCTCAACTATGATGAGTCTGGTTTAGCCAGGTTATACATCTAGAACAGGATGCAGTGGATATCTTTAGTAAACATAAAAAAGGCATCTATCTTGGCCACTAACCTAAGCAAATTCTAGCCTGTACTGTTTTAGCAACTCCTATGGTTATTGTCACACTAAACAGAGAATGACCAAATAAATCTGTAGCCAGGCTACAATTTGCCTTCCACCATTGAACCCATACGACGGACTTCTCCTTTCTGACCTTTTCTTTTAGTGTCTCCCTCTTCCACTTCTCTTTCCCTCTTGCTCCCTCTCACCTTCTCTCCCCCCTTCTCCATCCTTCTTTCGGGGCAGGAGTTCTGACTGTCCCCTCCTCCCTGACACATACACACCCAAACCACAACCTCAACATACCCCTCCTCCCCTGTCCCATCACTCAACAATGACATGCACACACACACACCCTGAGTTGAGAGATGTTTTTCTTCTCAGCCAGCCACCTCCTCAGATAGGAAACCTCAGTTTACCCTCAGCCTCCACTGGGCCTCTCTCTCTCTCGCTCTCTTTCTCTCTCTTTCCCCTCTCAGTCTATCTCTCCCCCACTTTCTGACTTTCCTTTCCTTTTCTCACAATTGTTTTCTCTCATTTTCTCTGCCCTCTCTCCTCCTGTCTTTTATTTTTCTCAACACCCTCCCCCTTCCTCCTTCCCTGGATAGTTTGCTATTTCTATTCTTCTATTCTCTTCTTTCTTTCTTACTTTCTCTCTCTTTTTCATCATTCTCTCTCCTTTATGTCATAATTCTGTAAGTGAACCTTGTCCTTTCTGACCCAAGACTCCTCCCCTCTCTGTGTTTTCTTTCTTTCTGTCAATACATACCTCACACTTCCTCTTTCTATCAATACATACCTCACACTTCCTCTTTCTATCAATACATACCTCACACTTCCTCTTTCTGTCAATACATACCTCACACTTCCTCTTTCTATCAATACATACCTCACACTTCCTCTTTCTGTCAATACATACCTCACACTTCCTCTTTCTGTCAATACATACCTCACACTTGCTCTTTCTATAAATACATACCTCCCTCACACCTCCTCTTTCTATCAATACATACCTCACACTTCCTCTTTCTGTCAATACATACCTCACACCTCCTCTTTCTATCAATACATACCTCCCTCACACCTCCTCTTTCTATCAATACACACCACACACCTTCTCTTTCTATCAATACATACCTCACACTTCCCTTCCTCCTTCTGTCAATACATACCTCACACTTCCTCTTTCTATCAATACATACCTCACACTTCCCTTCCTCTTTCTGTCAATACATACCTCACACTTCCTCTTTCTATCAATACATACCTCACACTTCCTCTTTCTGTCAATACATACCTCACACTTCCTCTTTCTATCAATACATACCTTCCACTTCCTCTTTCTATCAATACATACCTCACACTTCCCTTCCTCTTTCTATCAATACATACCTCACACTTCCCTTCCTCTTTCTATCAATACATACCTCACACTTCCTCTTTCTATCAATACATACCTCACACTTCCCTTCCTCTTTCTATCAATACATACCTCACACTTCCCTTCCTCCTTCTGTCAATACATACCTCACACTTCCTCTTTCTATCAATACATACCTCACACTTCCCTTCCTCTTTCTGTCAATACATACCTCACACTTCCTCTTTCTATCAATACATACCTCACACTTCCTCTTTCTGTCAATACATACCTCACACTTCCTCTTTCTATCAATACATACCTTCCACTTCCTCTTTCTATCAATACATACCTCACATTTCCCTTCCTCTTTCTATCAATACATACCTCACACTTCCCTTCCTCTTTCTATCAATACATACCTCACACTTCCTCTTTCTATCAATACATACCTCACACTTCCCTTCCTCTTTCAGGCTCCACAAAAATACACACAGAAACGTATAGCGATTATATAATAACTGTTACAGCATACAAGGAGCGGGGGGGGGGGGGGGGGGGGGGGGGGGGGGCTGAGGGGAGACTGAAAACAGAGAGAGGGAGAGAGAGAGAGTGTGTGTTTTTGTTTTTACTATCCTTGTGGTAACCAGAAGTCCTCACAAGGATAGTAAAACAAGGAAGATTTGGACAAGTGGGGACATTTTGCTGGTCCCCACAAAGGCAATTTTTAGGCTTAAGGTTAGGAGTTAGGGTTAAGGTTAGGAGTTAGGGTTAAGGTTAGGAGTTAGGGTTAAGGTTCGAACACATCGCACCGAATGTGGATCTAGCGTTCGTCTGCCGATCATTCAGCGCGCTGTGTATTAAGGACCACCCGCTAATTGTAAAAAAGAACATTGGGTTGGTTATTTTCCTGAGGGATCAATGGAGGCTGAGAGCTCAGAGGGGTCACCTGCTACGATTCAATGAGAGGAAGACAATGAGAGGAAGACAACAATGAGAGTAGAGACTAATTATAATAATAAAGCATGCCACTGGACCAATAAATTAATAGATAAATATATTTTATTTTCTAAGACAACACAACATTGCAGCAACACATGACAACACAGCATGGTAGCAACACAACATGACAACAACATGGTAGCAACACAACATGGTAGCAGCACAAACATGGTACAAACATGCCTAACAACAGCACAAAGGCCAAGAAAATAGAGACAACAATACATCACGCAAAGCAGCCTCAACTGTCAGTAAGAGTGTCCATGATTGAGACTGAATGAAGAGATGGAGATAAAACTGTCCAGTTTGAGTGTTGCTTGCAGCTTGTTCCAGTCGCTAGTTGAAGCGCACTGAAAAGAGGAGTGACCCAGCGATGTGTGCACTTTGGGGACCTTTATCAGAATGTGACGAGAGAGACAGAGAGGCAGAGAGAGAGACAGAGAGAGAGAGAGAGAGAGAGAGAGAGAGAAAAGGTGGGGAGAGGGTAGGGGTAGCAGCCAGGACTGTGGTCTTCAGTTCTGGCTTAGGGCGAGGAAACTTCTTCTCCCAGGCAGCAGCAGACACTTTTATTAACTGAGATCTGTCGTGTGTGTGTGTCTCAAAATGCATACTTTCTCCCTTTCACCAAGACTGGACCCGTGATCAGATCTGGTTTCAAATACAATTTGAAATGTAGTGTTTGCTTTAGCCTGCCTGGAGTGCCAGATGGGCGGGGTTTGCCGTTTTGGGACTTTTCCATTGCAACAGGCAAGCTCAACCAAGCACAGATAAAGTATGCAAAAGTTCAACAAGTATTTGTACCCGGGTCTATTTGAAATATCATGTATTATCTTATCTACCTTAAGAAATCCATGTTTTAATACAAAACACGTAATCAACCTGTCCACCCACAGTATCACTACCCAAACCATGGTGGTTTGTCAAATATCCTAATACATGCACTCATATGTAAACAGTCAGCACCCTGGGAAGACGAGTCACTGCTATGCAGATGCTTACCTCCACCAACGCTAGCTAGCGCTTTAGGCACATAGCACAACAGTAGTGGAGGCTTTGAAAAGACCTGAGTAATCTGACAATAACGTGGGCTATTTCACAACAAGCCAGTCCCTAATACACACAGAGCACCACACTAAGCAGAGTAACATCAGGAGAGACCACCAGGGAGAGAGGAAGAGAGAGTTCTATTCTACAGCCACCTAAAAGGAAAACGACTCTCAAACCTTCCATAACAAAGCCATCACCTGTCCATCCATCCATTCACTCTCTCCCGTCTCCCACTCCATCTTGTCCCCTCCTCTCCTTCCCTCTCTTAGTCAGTCGGCTCCCGTGGCCTCTTCCCACAGGCACTCAGGCAGTGATGCAATCCTCCGACTCCTGCATGCAATCACAGGGTCTGGAGTTTGCTCGCCAAGCAGCCAAGCTGGGGCGTCACCGCATTACCGCCACCGCACCACGCTAACATATGAAAGGAAACAAGGGAGGGAGGGAAAGAAAGAAAGAAAGAAAGAAAGAAAGAAAGAAAGAAAGAAAGAAAGAAAGAAAGAAAGAAAGAAAGAAGAAAGAAAGAAAGAAAGAAAGAAAGAAAGAAAGAAAGAAAGAAGGAGAAAGGGAAGGAGGAGCTGTCAGGACTAAAGGCTGAAAAGAGTGAGAAAAGAAAAAGTCCCACAATAAAACTTAATGGCTTCATTTTTACAGCGTCAATCTAGTCATATCCCACTCTTTTCCACTTGGGGTAAACTACTTGTTTTTGACTCAATACTAGACCCATCATGAAATGCTATTGGAGTAAACTATCATTTGAATGAGTCATGTCTGGTGTGGGTCATCCCAAGGTGGGACGGGGGACCTAGTCTCTCTCAACAGACATTCATAATATACAGTAATATCAAATGAATGGCTCCAGATCTGTATGTACAGTAATGGCTAAACGTTTTGAGAATGACACAAATATTAATTTTCATAAAGTCTGCTGCATCAGTTTGTATGATGGCAATTTGCATATACTCCAGAATGTTATGAAGAGTGATCAGATGAATTGCAATTAATTGCAAAGTCCCTCTTTTCCATGCAAATGAACTGAATCCCAAAAAAACATTTCCACTGCATTTTAGCCCTGCCACAAAAGGACCAGCTGACATCATGTCAGTGATTCTTTCATTAACACAAGTGTGAATGTTGACGAGGACAAGGCTGGAGATCACTCTGTCATGCTGATTGAGTTTGAATAACAGACTGGAAGCTTCAAAAGGAGGGTGGTGCTTGGAATCATTGTTCTTCCTCTGTCAACCATGGTTACTTGCAAGGAAACATGTGCCGTCATCATTGCTTTGCACAAAAAGGGCTTCACAGGCAAGGATATTGCTGCCAGTAAGATTGCACCTAAATCAACCATTTATCGGATCATCAAGAACTTCAAGGAGAGCGGTTCAATTGTTGTGAAGAAGGCTTCAGGGCGCCCAAGAAAGTCCAGCAAGCGCCAGGATCGTCTCCTACAGTTGATTCAGCTGCAGGATCGAGGCACCACCAGTACAGAGCTTGCTCAGGAATGTCAGCAGGCAGGTGTGAGTGCATCTGCACGCACAGTGAGGCAAAGACTTTTGGAGGATGGCCTGGTGTCAAGAAGGGCAGCAAAGAAGCCACTTCTCTCCAGGAAAAACATCAGGGACAGACTGATATTCTGCAAAAGGTACAGGGATTGGACTGCTGGGGACTGGGGTAAAGTCATTTTCTCTGATGAATCTCCTTTCCGATTGTTTTTGTGGCATCCGAAAAAAAGCTTGTCCGGAGAAGACAAGGTGAGCGCTACCATCAGTCCTGTGTCATGCCAACAGTAAAGCATCCTGAGACCATTCATGTGTGGGGTTGCTTCTCAGCCAAGGGAGTGGGCTCACTCACAATTTTGCCTAAGAACACAGCCATGAATAAAGAATGGTACCAACACATCCTCCGAGAGCAACTTCTCCCAACCATCCAGGAACAGTTTGGTGACGAACAATCCCTTTTCCAGCATGATGGAGCACCTTGCCATAAGGCAAAAGTGATAACTAAGTGTCTCGGGGAACAAAACATTGATATTTTGGGTCCATGGCCAGGAAACTCCCCAGACCTTAATCCCATTGAGAACTTGTGGTCAATCCTCAAGAGGCGGGTGGACAAACAAAAACCCACAAATTCTGACAAACTCCAAGCATTGATTATGCAAGAATAGGCTGCCATCAGTCAGGATGTGGCCCAGAAGTTAATTGACAGCATGCCAGGGCGGATAGCAGAGGTCTTGAAAAAGAAGGGTCAACACTGCAAAAATGGACTCTTTGCATCAACTTCATGTAATTGTCAATAAAAGCTTTTAACACTTATGAAATGCTTGTAATTATACTTCAGTATTCCATAGTAACATCTGACAAAAATATCTAAAGACATTGAAGCAGCAAACTTTGTGAAAATGTATATTTGTGTCACTCTCAAAACTTTTGGCCACGACCGTACAAATGTAGGATCTTAATTTGAGCTAATTTGCTTAAGCAGGAAAATAATCCTGCAGCAACAGGATATGTGAATTACTATGTGGATTATAATTAATGGACATTTTTGTAGGGGTTAATACGTTTTTCTTTACGGCAAATCAAATCGGAAACTTCTAAGTGGAAATGACAAACTTTAGAAGCCTTTTTAAAACTCAAATACACAACAAATGTGCATTTCCATCGTTCTATCACCATGCCTGATCACTCCCACTCTCTGTCACCATGCCTGATCACTCCCAAGCGTCCTTGCTGCTTGTTTGCACTGGTCTAAGTAAATGATCCTGCCACTCAATTGGTCCTCTGCTATTCCATCATTGATTCTGAATGTCAGCATTGACTCAGAGCAGCCTAGTGTCTAAAGGGGAGTGGGTAGATAACCACTGGTCCAGAGCAGCCTAGTGTCTAAAGGGGAGTGGGTAGATAACCACTGGTCCAGAGCAGCCTAGTGTCTAAAGGGGAGTGGGTAGATAACCACTGGTCCAGAGCAGCCTAGTGTCTAAAGGGGAGTGAGTAGATAACCACTGGTCCAGAGCAGCCTAGTGTCTAAAGGGGAGTGGGTAGATAACCACTGGTCCAGAGCAGCCTAGTGTCTAAAGGGGAGTGGGTAGATAACCACTGGTCCAGAGCAGCCTAGAGTCTAAAGGGAAGTGGGTAGATAACCACTGGTCCAGAGCAGCCTAGTGTCTAAAGGGGAGTGGGTAGATAACCACTGGTCCAGAGCAGCCTAGTGTCTAAAGGGGAGCGGGTAGATAACCACTGGTCCAGAGCAGCCTAGTGTCTAAAGGGGAGTGGGTAGATAACCACTGGTCCAGAGCAGCCTAGTGTCTAAAGGGAAGTGGGTAGATAACCACTGGTCCAGAGCAGCCTAGTGTCTAAAGGGGAGTGGGTAGATAACCACTGGTCCACAGCAGCCTAGTGTCTAAAGGGGAGTGGATAGATAACCACTGGTCCACAGCAGCCTAGTGTCTAAAGGGGAGTGGATAGATAACCACTGGTCCAGAGCAGCCTAGTGTCTAAAGGGGAGCGGGTAGATAACCACTGGTCCAGAGCAGCCTAGTGTCTAAAGGGGAGTGAGTAGATAACCACTGGTCCAGAGCAGCCTAGTGTCTAAAGGGGAGCGGGTAGATAACCACTGGTCCAGAGCAGCCTAGTGTCTAAAGGGGAGTGGGTAGATAACCACTGGTCCAGAGCAGCCTAGTGTCTAAAGGGAAGTGAGTAGATAACCACTGGTCCAGAGCAGCCTAGTGTCTAAAGGGGAGTGGGTAGATAACCACTGGTCCAGAGCAGCCTAGTGTCTAAAGGGGAGTGGGTAGATAACCACTGGTCCAGAGCAGCCTAGTGTCTAAAGGGAAGTGAGTAGATAACCACTGGTCCAGAGCAGCCTAGTGTCTAAAGGGGAGTGGGTAGATAACCACTGGTCCAGAGCAGCCTAGTGTCTAAAGGGAAGTGGGTAGATAATCACTGGTCCAGAGCAGCCTAGTGTCTAAAGGGGAGTGGGTAGTTAACCACTGGTCCAGAGCAGCCTAGTGTCTAAAGGGAAGTGAGTAGATAACCACTGGTCCAGAGCAGCCTAGTGTCTAAAGGGGAGTGGGTAGATAACCACTGGTCCAGAGCAGCCTAGTGTCTAAAGGGAAGTGGGTAGATAATCACTGGTCCAGAGCAGCCTAGTGTCTAAAGGGGAGTGGGTAGATAACCACTGGTCCAGAGCAGCCTAGTGTCTAAAGGGAAGTGGGTAGATAATCACTGGTCCAGAGCAGCCTAGTGTCTAAAGGGGAGTGGGTAGATAACCACTGGTCCAGAGCAGCCTAGTGTCTAAAGGGGAGCGGGTAGATAACCACTGGTCCAGAGCAACCTAGTGTCTAAAGGGGAGTGGGTAGATAACCACTGGTCCAGAGCAGCCTAGTGTCTAAAGGGGAGTGGGTAGATAACCACTGGTCCAGAGCAGCCTAGTGTCTAAAGGGAAGTGGGTAGATAACCACTGGTCCAGAGCAGTCTAGTGTCTAAAGGGGAGTGGGTAGATAACCACTGGTCCAGAGCAGCCTAGTGTCTAAAGGGGAGTGGGTAGATAACCACTGGTCCAGAGCAGCCTAGTGTCTAAAGGGGAGTGGGTAGATAACCACTGGTCCAGAGCAGCCTAGTGTCTAAAGGGGAGTGGGTAGATAACCACTGGTCCAGGGTCATATTTTTTATTATTTTATCTTCCTGTTGGGGTTCGGGTAATCTGTTCCTAGATCTGTGGTTAGGGTCAACTTCTACTTCGGAGCGCCTAAAGGGAGATTTGGACAGGTTATTCCTATGACCCCCACTACAGGTACGAGAGCGAAATCCTTTCCTAGGTTCATGCCTTGCAAAGCTGTCAATGGCAGTTTCTATTTAAGATGACTCATTCATTTAGCTAGCTATTTATAATGAAAGGGAATGGGGATTTTTTATTTATTTCATTCTTTATTTAACTTGGCAAGTCAGTTAAGAAACAATTCTTATTTACAATGACGGCCTACCCCGGCCAAACCCGGACGACGCCGGGCCAATTGTGCGCTGCCCTATGGGACTCCCAATCACGGATGTGATACAGCCTGGATTCGAACCAGGGACTGTAGTGACACCCCTTGCACTGAGATGCAGTGCCTTAGACCGCTGCACCACTCGGGAATAACTAGTCAGTTGCACAACTGAATGCATTCAACCAAAATGTGTCTTCTGCATTTTTTTTTTTTTTTTTATTATTTCACAAGGTAGGCTAGTTGAGAACAAGTTCTCATTTACAACTGCGACCTGGCCAAGATAAAGCAAAGCAGTGCGACACAAACAACAACACAGAGTTACACATGGAATAAACAAACACACAGTCAATAACACAACATAAAAAAGGTCTATATACAGTGTGTGCAAATGAGGTAAGATTAGGGAGGTAAGGCAATAAATAGGCCATAGTGGCGAAATAATTACAATTAAACACTGGAGTGATAGATGTGCAGAAGATGAATGTGCAAGTAGAGATACTGGGGTGTAAAGGAGCAAAATAAATAACAGTATGGGGATGGGGTAGTTGGATGGGCTATTTACAGATGGGCTATGTACAGGTGCAGTGACCTGTGAGCTGCTCTGACAGCTGCTGCTTAAAGTTAGTGAGGGAGATATGAGTCTCCAGCTTCAGTGAATTTTGCAATTTGTTCCAGTCATTGGCAGCAGAGAACTGGAAGGAAAGGCGGCCAAAGAGGAATTGGCTTTGGGGGTGACCTGTGAAATATACCTGTTGGAGCGCGTGCTACGGGTGCTGCTATGGTGACCAGTGAGCTGAGATAAGGCGGGGCTTTACCTAGCAAAGGCTTATAGATGACCTGAAGCCAGTGGGTTTGGCGACGAATATAAAGCGAGGGCCAGCCAACGAGAGCATACAGGTTGCAGTGGAGGGTAGTATATGAGGCATTGGTGACAAAACAGATGGCACTGTGATAGACTGCATCCAGTTTGCTGAGTAGAGTGTTGGAGGCTATTTTGTAAATGACATCGCCGAAGTCAAGGATCGGCAGGATAGTCAGTTTTACGAGGGTATGTTTGGCAGCATGAGTGAAGGATGCTTTGTTGCGAAATAGGAAGCCGATTCTAGATTTAATTTCGGATTGGAGATGCTTAATGTGAGTCTGGAAGGAGAGTTTACAGTCTAACCAGACACCTAGGTATTTGTAGTTGTCCACGTATTCTAAGTCAGAACCGTCCAGAGTAGTGATGCTGGACGGACGGGCAGCAATCGGTTGAAAAGCATGCATTTAGTTTCACTTGCATTTAAGAGCAGTTGGAGGCCACGGAAAAAGAGTTGTATGGCATTGAAGCTCGTCTGGAGGTTAGTTAACACAGTGTCCAAAGAAGGGCCAGAAGCATACAGAATGGTGTCGTCTGCGTAGAGGTGGATCAGAGAATCACCAGCAGCAAGAGCGACATCATTGATGTATACAGAGAAAAAAGTCGGCCCGAGAATTGAACCCTGTGGCACCCCCATAGAGACTGCCAGAGGTCCAGACAACAGGCCCTCCAATTTGACACACTGAACTCTATCTGAGAAGTAGTTGGTGAACCAGGCGAGGCAGTCATTTGTGAAACCATAGCTGTTGAGTCTGCCGATAAGAATGTGGTGATTGACAGAGTCGAAAGCCTTAGCCAGGTCGATGAATACGGCTGCACAGTATTGTCTCTTATCGATGGCAGTTATGAT